>NC_135223.1:14206153-14423653 GCF_052324685.1 Brachyhypopomus gauderio | reverse complement strand
CTGCGTTCACCTTTTGCTTTTTTTTGTTCATTTATTTTTACTGTATTCTTTTGAGTCCCGTCTTCTGTGTTTTAGAAACGATTTTAATAACGGCCTTGTTATACATCTGTGTAATGATTTTTCAAGGCTTTGTTTTAAATAAAAGATGTCAATAGGCAATAATAGGTCCTGTGTTCACTCAGAAGAACAATGCCAAACACTTTTTTTGTTTTGTTTCAATTATTATATTTTCTAAGATTGCGCCCTGTCGTTGGGGATCTCTACTTCAAATCATGATCATGACATAGCCATTCTTGGCCAGAAGACCAAGAGACCTGAACTGGCCTCCTGGAAGAAGGTCTTGTTTCCTACTGCCTATGTTGTTTAGGCTAAAGCTAGCCAATCACAGGCCTCTCTTAGGTCACATGCACAGAGTGTATGCATGGAAAACCCACTCTGTCAGTTTGTGTATTCATGTGAAAGCGTGTTAATTAGTGAAAAAATATATTTAAAAAAGCAAAAAGTAAAATTATTTTGTTTTAACTGTCATAGTTACATTTCACATCTTTGGTCAAACATCAAATAATATGAAGAAAAGTGATTTCTGCATTTTTCAGTTGAATGAGCATTAGAATTATTCACTGAGTTGGTTCCGTTCCTGTAACTTGTTTATCGTTTATGATAGCAGAGCCCTGCATATAAGTCCTTAATCAGGTTCAAGTTGCTTGGATAAAAGTGAGACTGAACTGTATAAACCAGCAGTTAGTCAAAATTCTAATCACCATTTCTATTATTAATTGCCAGGGGTGGGGTGTAGAGGGGTGGACACTAATCAAGAGACTAATTCTGAGCTATTTGAAAGCTATTTGAGTGAGCTATTTGAGTGTGTGGACAAGGCATTCAACACCTAGATGAAATGCAGCTTCTGCGTTCTTCTCTCCTAGCCCTTCAGCAAGTACCCACCGCTGTTCAACGACATCTCCTTCTGGCTGCCGGCAGAGGGCTACACTGAGAACGACTTCTACGAGGTGGTGCGCACCGTCGGGGGAGATGTGGTGGAGAAGGTCACATTACTGGACCAGTTCACCCACCCAAAGTAGGAATCTTTACCTTGCTTACAATTTACTTGGTAGACTTTGGGCTAATCGTAGATGGAAAAACAGAACAACATGCATTCAAAATGCAGACAAATGGAATTGTGCCCTATATATATATATATATATATATATATATATATATATATATATATATATATATATATATATATATATATATATATATATGTGAAAATAACTCTAGCAGGCTCAGTAGGACCTGCCAAGGCAAACTCAAACAAACATTCCAGTGAGACTGCCCCATCGCCACGGTTTCCAGTCCAATTTCAACACTATACACTATGGACATCAACTCAGAAGCCTGTAGGTGGAGTAGGAGAATATCAGTGTGACTGGTTTGACATTTGTAAGCTGTTCTGTGGGTGAATGGGGATGATGTCTGCTCACAAGCCTGGATTTTAATACAGCATGTGTTAATTTAAATACTTTGACCAGATATTTAACCAGATATCAACCATTGCCTCTCTTTCCTGTCGAATTGCTTAAAGGCGTGAATGTGTGGTAGTTACGGTGTGTTTGTGGGGCTAATGGAAACTGCCTCTGAGCATGTTCGTGGAGTCTGTAATGACAGGAGGTCAACAGCTAATGCTGGCTTCATTCTCGCCTCTGCCCAACACTTCTCATATGCTCTTATTGTTTGGCATTTCAAAGACATTAGCTGTCTCACATCTCTCTGTCTCTCAAAGGACACATTTTCTTTATTATTATTGTTGTCTGTGTGTGTGTGTGTGTGTGTGTGTGTGTGTGTGTGTGTGTGTTGTCCCCTCTCACTGCCTGTGTTTGCCCTGTTGTTATATTATATCAAGGGATTTCACTCTTTGTTACAGGCCAAGTGGATGTGGTTGTGGGTGTGGCTGTGGATGTGTGTGACTTTGTGAGTTTATGCAAAAGCCCACCGTACCAAACAAAACACAGTTGCAGGCATTCATCTCTGTCTCTTATTAAAATAGCTTCTTTTTCTCTTTTTCTCGTAATGACATACATAAACAAGATGCCAATTGGAGGTGGTGTGTGTGTTTGTGTGCAAGTGTGTGTTTGTGTGTAGCGATATATTGATTCATTATGAATAATTATAAGGGGCACCACCCTGAAATTTCAGGGAAATATGTATTTGATAACTGGAATAGATTAAATGATGATATATCAGTCTCATTACTGAAGGTGAAGCTCAGAGTCTGTGCAGTGACCCAATACCACTGGTTTAAATATATTTGCCACAGTAATTACTTTAATTATCAAATGTGAATTTTATTGATCAATAGTTATAAACAATTTTACGTTATAATGCATGCGATGCATAAGGTCGAAAACCTGGTTTAGGTTCAGAGAGTTAATCAAGCTATTAACTGAATCACAGGAAGGACAAACCAATTGAAGTTAAACTAGCTATGAGATAGAAAATTCCACAGGCCATTTAAACCAATGTAAACCAACCCAAATGCTATGATGATTAAAGTAAATGGAAATGGAGGAAAATGCCTTATGGAGGAAACTATTAACTGGAAGATACTGGCGTGTCTTACATCTATGCTAAAATTAGGTTTGAATTAAGGCACCTTACTCAGGTCGAGAGTCTCCCAAGTTCGGATGGCTGTCCACTGATGTCGGCAGGAATACACGGTATTTTGACGTCCAAAATAAACCCACACATACTTTCTGAGGTTATACCAAGCATTCAGTGACCAGCTGTTCGTTGAAGTTGAGCGACGATGTATGAGCGGGTCCGATCCGGACCGCTGTACTCCAGGCCTTCGTGGACTTGGACAGGTGTGCTCACTCACCTGTCTTTATGCGCTACTGTAGAATTTGTATTAACTTCTTACGAAGACGGAACTAATCCTAACTACAAATGAACACGGGAGGCAAGATAACTTTGCGACACGCATTAGAGCAAATTACGGGAGTTTTTGAACTCACGGCTAAACACATTAGGCTTTATTTAACATACTTATACGCTTAGTTGTTGGATTCCCTTGAGTTTGACGTTTTCGTGGAAATCCAGGCACTTTTCTTCCTTTCTTCTTCGACTTCCACTTCACCTAACTTTCTTATCAGGTTACTAAGTTTTAGTATTGATCCAAGGACTTTGCGAGAAGGAAGGGACTGTCATGAATATTCAAAGTTAAGGCATTTCCCTCCAGCTTGAAACAAAAAAAAATGCAACTAAGGCACAGAAGCATGGCCAAGAGAGAAAAACTTAATGACCTATCAACATACATGAGATAGTGTATACTTTTCCTGCAGGTACATCATTTAGGAATAAAGAATTGGTTTGTCAGGATATATTATATATTGCATTTCAATAGTTTTCAGTCTTCCAAAGCCACTTAATTTGGAACACACAGTTCGCATAATCATTTCAGTAATGAGACAGGATTTAATCTTTATATCCAAACATCAGTCCTGATAGCATAGTGTTGAATTGTAGAGTTATGTTCCAGAAACAGACTACTGCTGGCTCCATGATCAGGTAATCCTGTCTTCTTTAGCTACAGTTTATCCTTTCCTTAATTAGAATTATTCCAAGTTTGGTGTCTTTGGAATAGTCTTGAAGAGCTGCTTCCCCTCAAAGGGATTATAATCCAGTGCATATCCCAGAATAGAGTTATTAGAATCATGGTCAATTCTGGCATCTTGGACATTTGTTTACAAATTTCAAAGGTGATGCTTTGTGCTTAGGTAAACAACAGAGGCCATGAATGAGGCCCTTTGATTTGGTGAAAGCCATAATTCCTCAGACCAAGGTCCTCGTGAAAACTAAGAAGGGTTTCCTCAGTCCTGGGATCGTGAACTTTGGGTCCCCAGTGGAGGGACTGAAAGAAAACCTTTCTTAGTATTTTTCAGACCAGAGATAGTTAGTTTCAAACTTTATGAAGGGATGTGCTTCCTGTGATTGTGACGGTAGACCCTCAGAGCAAGGGAATGAGAAATCTTCTGCTTTCTCTGCTACATGCGTGTGTACAGATGTGTGTGTTGTAATGTTACTTTTATGTCTCTGCATTTAATGTTGTGTGTGCTATAGAAAATGCCTGTTCCTGTGTGCGCGTGTGCGTGCGTGCGTGCATCTGAATGGGCACAAGTACATTGCTGTATATTACAATGCATAATGCTGTCTTTGTGTTTGGCTACTTGTTTGTGTGTGTGTGTGCGTGCGTGCGCGTGTGTGTGTGTGTGTGCGTGTGCTTGCGTGTGCGCGTGTGTGCGTGTGTATGTGTGTGTGTGTGTGCGTGCGTGCGTGCGCGTGTGTGTGCGTGTGTGTGTGTGTGCGTGTGCATGCGTGCGTGTGTGTATATACTGTATGTGTGTGAATGTGAAAGACTAACGTGGTCCCTCTGCAGCTAAATGTGTCTTTATAATGGTTCTGCTGCAGTCGCGTTTTGCTGCATTATCTCCCGGGTGCCCAGAGAGGGCGGACATCTCTACTCCTCCACCGCAGTCCTCTCCATTTGTCCTCAAACCCCAGGACAAAACACTGGGCTAATTACAGCCTCCCCGCACCAGGCGTAGCGGCCCTGGGCCCAACCCAGTGTGTGCCCTGGGCCCGGCCTGCTGGCTCCTGCATTCACCTTTGGAAAAGCATCGTGGAAAAGCTTCATTGGAACATGTGGGAGAATGTGTGGAGTTTTTCTCTGCTGCAGCACAGCTGGCTCTAGTACAGGCTAATAATGTGAATACGATAGCGTTCTTATTGATGATGCTCTCCTCACCTGCCGACGAAGCTTCTGGAAGCTGAGATGGTCTAGGAGATCTGCTTCAGTCATGGATATTTTCATAGCTTGGGCACAAAATACTCTTACAAACCCCCCAAAACATGAAGTGGTGTGTGCGTGTGTGCATGCGTGTGTTTGTGTGTGTGTGTGCGTGTGTATGTGTGTACGTGCATTGTTTTGTGTGTGTGTGTGTGTGTGTGTGTGTGTATTAATGCTTTCATTAACTCCATTTACTAGCAGTGTATTGTGATGGTTCCATGCTGTCAGATCAGCTTGTGCCGGACCTTTCCAGTCCATCTGTCTGTACGATTCATCTGTGAGTGAGCACGTTTAGAGTGCTGTTTGGAAAAGTGAATTGCGTATAGCTAGTCCAAATTCCACTCAAAGGTCAAAGCTCTGTAGAGATTTCCTCCCCTCGCAAACACACCAATCACAGGCCATTCTGTATCAAAATGTGGACAGTAACCAACAGTTTAAAGGGGGAATGTCTAATGTTGGAGCTGATCTCATGGCGTCCTCCCAGTCGTTCTTTTACTCCGACGCCTGTCCCCGTTGGACAGCTCTCCTTCAGGATAAGGCTGTAGCCTATTTGCTGTGCTGACTGTTCCACAAAAGCCAAGGGCCGTATGAGCCCCGAGGTGGTACAGGCACTTCCAGTGAAGTGAGATGCATGGTTTCATATTTGGTTGTTGGGCTGACACAAGTACCCTCAAATACACGCCTGTCGTCTGTCTCCGCTGAGCTCGTAACGTGTGTGTGTTTCAGCAAACGTATCAAGTCTGCCCTGTGCTGGTGAAGTTGTGTCTTCAGTGTTCTGTCTAAATGTCACACTTCACACTTCTTCTTGGCAGAAGACTTCACTCTTGACTTGTCTTCGTATGATGGGTGTCCGTAAGGTTTAGAAATGTCAGCGAATTACTATAAACTCTCCAGCTATAAACATTTCCAGTGATATTCGGTTCATGACATTCAGACCCTCTCTACAGAACCTTACATACTGCCATCCAGAAATATGGGAAGAGCCCATATCAAAATGTCATGGTGCTCTCTCTATCTTTCTCTCTCTGTCTGGTCTATCTCTCTCTCCCTTTCCCTCACTTTATTCTGCTTGTTCTCCACAGCTCTCTCTCTCTCTCTCTCTCTCTCTCATTCTCTCTCTCATTCTCTCTCTCTCTCTCTCTCTGTTTCTATGTATGTATCCATCTATTGCTTTTTCCTCTTTCTTCCATCTCAGCATGATTTATGTTCAGCACAGGCACCAAATCTCGCCCAGTGGACCCTGTAATCCCGCCCACATCCGTGTTAATCTGTAATGCCTTCAGACCTCATTGGGCGGAATTGGTCTGGAGAGGTCGACAGAGCGGCGGGTCAAGCCGATGGGCGTGGGTGAAAGTTTGGTTGGCTGAACTTGAAATACCCTGCCAAAGGATGCCCATCACACCCATCATCACTTATTTGTGATGAAGTTTGTTGCTTATTCGCAGGTTTTTCTGTGGGATCTGAATTGAAGTAGGGGGAGGTTTTTTAGAAGACAGGAATATGCATACACACTCGCACAGATGCATGAAGTTCCTGTCTCACACTACCAGTGGGTGGTCTTCTTTCCTCACATGTGCCTTGTGCCAGAGGAATGGGAGTTTGAAGGGATGGCACTATGTTTTTGCATCATTCGGGAAGAGTGCATGCACTGTGTGTGTGTGTGTGTGTGTGTGTGTGTGTGTGTGTGTGTGTGTGTGTGTGTGTGTGTGTGTGTGTGTGTGTGTGTGTGTGTGTCTGAGAGAGGTAGTCAAATCTACCGTGAACAAGAAAGAAAGGGCGTATGTCTCGTCAGCTATGAAGGGAAAACGCTTGAAGACAGCTTTGAAGCACTCTGCTTGCACAGCTGATGAAGAACCTCTGTCTGAAACACCCTGTCCTGTTTCTCGGGAAACCTTGTGTTCTTCACTGCAATTTTGACTACCTCTACATATTTCACTACAGTACACTGAAGATATTCCCTGGGATCTTCTTCAGATAGTTAAGAGAGAGAGAGAGAGAGAGAGAGAGAGAGACAGAAAGAGAGAGGAGTAGAGCAGAATGTGGGACATGGGTCCACAAGGCAACCGCTGGGGGGGTGGGGGGCGAGGGGTGTTGGACAAGGACAGCAGACTGGAAGAAAAGCTGGTTAGGTGTCAGGAGGCGGGAAGGCCCTCAGAGATGTCCTGGTGTGGAATGGCCGTGCTCATCAGCAGGGCGCCGAAAGGAGCAGGCTTGTTAAAAACCTGCCCTCTTTGCCGGAAGCCTTGGGGAGATCTTTCCGGGAGGCGTTCCGAGCCAGCAGGCTAATGCCATGGTGGAAGAGAGAGAGAGAGAGAGAGAGAGAGAGAGAGAGAGTGAGAGGTGGGGGAGAGAGAAAGAGAGAGAGAGAAAAAAGTGTTGTAGAGTGTTAGAAAGAGAGAGGGACTCAGAAAGGGAGAGAGAGACAGAAGTGGTAAGAGTGTGCGTATAATGGGCCACAGCTTGCAGAGAGACAGCCAGGAGCTTGTGAATAATGGAGTGTGATTGAGGAGGAAGATCTGTGCAATGAAAGACACTCCACTCCACACACATGCACATTTACTTCCCCAGTCAGCAGCAGCAGCGCCATACGTGATGATGGTTTTAATCGTGGAGGTAATGTAATGAAATGTCACTCGTCTCACAGACGTTCTTGTCTCGTGTGCTGCCCTGGATCCTCCAGCATCCTCCATCTCCAGGCCTCATGGCGTAGGCCCAGTTGTGTCGCCATATTATCACTTCGAGGGTGGAGGGTGGGTGGTGGAGAGAGGGAGAATGGGAGAGAGTAAGAAGGAGAGGACAAGGCGGAGAGAGGATGGTGGGATGCAGGAGAGGAGAAAGAGAGAGATGAAAAGGAGAGAGGGAGGTACAGGGAGGAGAAAAGTAGAGAGGGAGGGAGGTGCGTTTTCAGTGTCCTGCTGCAGACCTCCTGCTGGGTCTGACTCAGTGCTCCGACTCATCGTGCGTCGGCTTTGGCACCGAGTCCGGCCCGGCTGGAGGCAGAGCGCGAGCATATTCGCTCAGCCAGGAGCTGCGTTCCATGCCATTTTTCCACAAACACATTTTTTAACAGTTCAGGACTGTATAAAAAAAGGACAGAGTAAAGCCCGAAGCAACGCACTCTACAGTATGTAGCCATGGCCTTTCAGGGCAGCATGAAGACCCCGAATTATGAGTGTGGGGAATGTAGAACTGCTCACTTTACATGGCCGCCGTGATACCCGGTTCATGGTTCGCGTCATAAACGTGTGTGTTCATCCACATTCAGGTTGAGGAGCGATTTGATAACATAATCCTTAGAAAACTAATTGGTCTTCATTGAGCAGCGGAGTGAGCAGTGCTCCATCTGTGTGTGTCTCTCAACCCACGTTCTCTCACTCACTCACACACACACACACTCTTTCTCTCTTTCTATCAGACACACACTTTCCTTCTTGCCCTCCCACACATTATCTCTCTTTCTCATACACTCAACCTCTCTATCTCTCACAAACACGCATTCTCTCACTCTTCATCACACACTCGCTCCCTCTTGCTATCATATCTACACTTCCCCTCATTTGTCTCTCTCTCTCTTACTCCCTCTCTCTCTCTCTCTCTCTCTCCTGCTCTCCCCGTCAGCATGCGTATTACAGAGAGCAGCCTCTTCTGTGGGCGGGACCAGGCAGTGCGTGATGGGATTAGCAGGCTGAAGGGAACATAATTGTGTCACACGTCGATTTATAGGGGCTGACAAGCCCAGGCCAGGGCTGCTGGGTAATCTCTGTGTAATTGAGAGTAGAGGTCACCAGAGGGAGACCATGCTGCCCTGCCAAGTCCCTAAGGCTTGTGTGTGTGTGTGTGTGTGTGTGTGTGTGTGTGTGTGTGTGTGTGTGTTACAGTGGTGTGCTGCTCACCACATTGCTAAACGTACCTCTCTCGCCGTATCTGTACTGTGTGTCGTTTCCACCCCAGCCGGGCCGGTGCCTTTAGGCCGATGTGCTGGAGTGCGAGGCGGTTCTGTGTAGCTGTGCAGGGGGAGGCAGACGGTCTGCCAGTGGACACACGGGCATCCCAGAAACATTAGTCAGGCACGAGTTTCCCTCACCCGCCCTGACAGGACTGTGACAGACAGTGCGACTGCGACCTGGTGCAGGCTGTCACTGAGCTCCACGCGTTGGGCTTCACGCCTTCCCGAGCCGGCAGCGTGGTCGGGCCCATGTGCAGGTGTGTCAGTCCGCCCAGGCGGCGGTGGGGCCTCTGCAGGTGCGAAAACTTGGCAGGATGAGGAGGATAGGCGGGGTCCCCGGGACCAGACGGGGCTCGACGTCCTGTCGGAGTGGCTCCCACCAAACGGAGCTGTCACCACGTTGTTTTAAAGTGCGGCAGGGAAGTGTGCTCGGTGTGGGATGGGAGGTGGGGTGTTGTGACAGGGAGAGAGAGAGAGAGAGAGAGAGAGAGAGAGGGAGGAAGAGATGAGAACTTTGGCTCTAAGTGTGCTTCTTCATCTGTGCTGTAATATGGTGCCGGTCTATCGTACAGGTAGACTCCTTATGTGTTAAGCAATATGTCAATGAAATTGGGAAAGCAGATCGTGAGAGATGAGTGACGGATTCCTCTTGGGTGAGAGGAGAGGCACTACAGTAGAGGAACTGCACTGGCTCTCTGCCATTTTGATTGGCCAGGAGCACACAGGACAGGGTTATCCAATCACGTCGTCACAATCACGGCGAGAGGCTCCGCCTCTGATCAGCAGCACTGCAACAGCAGAGCCGTGAGGCCCTCTCATTTCTCAGCACTGCCACTGGCTTCGTCTGCGTTGCCGGTTCCCAGATCACCAGTTTGCTTTGTATTGCTTTGTTGTGACTTGGGTGCGTGGGTGTGTGACCATGGGTGGCTTTAAAGAAATAGCCTCATTGGGGAGGTGTGTGTTTAGCGCAAAAGTGGAACTGGTGGGTGCATGTGTAATAGTTCATATGACCAGAACTCACTCAGTCTCTGGTTCCTGCCTGTGGACCAGTGAAGGGATGTGAATCTATGGCAGGATGTGGTGACTAAGTGTTTGTTTCTCTGATTCTATGCAGTCCCTCTGCCCTCTTGCAGTCTTACATTTTTTCATTTGCTCTGTTGATTTCTCTGTCTGTCTCTCTCTGTCTCTCGCGCTCTAGCAGAGTTTCCAGCAATGGCGGCCTACGTTAACCGTTGTCCCTTAGTGAACACAAGCGGTGGGTTTCAGTGACGGATCCCCGTTCATGCCCGTAAGAGTCCCAGAAGAGATTCCCTCCTCACGTTTTTCCCCTCGCTGCGTCACCGCGTTTCCACGCTGAAACCCGAGAGCTCTGCGTGTGCGTGGATCATGTAGCGGCCGGCCAACGAGCAGTGTCTTTGTTTGTGTGTCGGCTGAGAGGAAATCGAGGGTGAAATGTGATGAAAGCCACAGAGGGCGAATCGATGTGTGAGACACTGCCTAAAGAGAAGGCCTCGTTGGGGGGTGGGGGGTGGGGTAGTGCAGGGGCAACTCATCCAGGCCTGCGGGCCAAGGGAGATATCGATCCTGCCCTTCCTTCCTTCTCCTTAACGAGCTCGTTTGCTAATTGCCAAACAGTGGGTGTCTAAGAGAGAGATTGCCTTGCTGTTAAGGCTGTGAATATCAGCCATTGTAATATAGGTGTTGAATATCATATGGAATAGTATTACCTCCTATTGCTTTAAATAGCAATGTTATTAAAATAGTAGCTTATGTAGTGATTCGTTGTTTTTTATTATGCCTTTGGTTCTGGTTTAAATCCATGGAGTTTTATAGTAATTTATTCTTACTGAGGATTCATCCTTGGGAATTACAAATTAATTTTCAATAAAATCTAATATGGAGTTTACTATTCTCACTATTTAGGGCAGACGAAATAGTTAGCAGCTGTATCTTAGGGCTGGTCACTATGTACCCTTTAATAAAACCTTTTAGTTATGTGAATGTGTTAGTAATTGAGTAAGTTTGATTGGATTGGGAATATGTATCTACAGAAGAAAGGAGTGTCCATTGAATGAAGGGTTTTACCTGATCTGATTGGATGAATGCAGTAATTAGAGTTGTGGCCAGCAGCTGTAGTGAGGCAGGCAAGTGACGGAGCGTGTGCAATCCTCTTAGGAGGGCTGCTAATAGACCACTTTGATTTCCCCTCTGAAAGCATGGCAGATGCGCGCGCGTGCGTGCGTGCGTCCGAGAGAGTGAGTGAGGGCATTCATGCCTGAGCATGTCAGTCTGATAGTGCTTGTGCTGCCGCACATTCTGACAATTTGTAAGGCGGAGCTGTTGTGCACCCAACTGTGTAAACCACTGAGCAAGGGCAGAAAGTTTGACTTAGTCTGGAACTCCTCAAGCTGTGAGCAGAGAACACAGCCCCCATCCCAAAACACAGCCCTCCCTCTCAGCCTGAGCACACAAAACACTCCTGTCCACCACTGACACTGGCAGTCATCATTTACAAATAACCATGAATACTCACACACCCACACATACAAACACACGCGCACACACACACACACATGCACAACGTCTCAATGCCAGAGAAGAGCCTCTCTGGACAATGGATAAACAAACACTCTGTCATCCTGTTGCTGTGAGACAGCCCTAGGGGTTAGAGGTCAACGACTGAGCGACAGGACTGTCGTTTACACCAAAAGGGCGGGAGAGGAGGAAGGGGGGATCGGCGGAGAGGGCAAGTGGAACCACTCCCCTGAGCATGTCACAAACAATTACCCACTCATGATTTCTGCCAGAAAGGTGAAACTGTACAACAGTATGTGTTCATTCTTTAATCACCAGCAGTTAAAGACCTGTAATGAAAAAGAACAATCCACAGCAGTTTGCAAAAGAAAAAAAAAGGGAGAGCGTAGCACTGGACCGTGACACCAGCAGTACAGGAGAGGCGATACGGAGGCCAAGTCTGGGAGGTTGAGGACACCTCCACCTGTAGTGACAAATGAGAGGGGGTGAAAGGTGGAGACGGAGGGGCGTGCGGAGGAAGAGGAGGGGGAGGCGGAGATGTTATGAGCTCGGATCATGAAGCAGGTTGTGAAGATGGCGGGTGCTCTCTCGACGCCGCCACTCTGAACGAACCCTCTCCTGGAAGGAGGGGTGGGGGGAGGAGGACTGAGTGAACGAGAGAGAGCAGAGGTTCTGGTGGGCGAGATTCACACTGACGGATTGATTGCGCAGTGATTCGGGTCAGTCTCTCACTCCATCACTCTGAGACAGGGCCTACATTTTCTCTGCCGTCTATTGCCTTCCACTGCGTCCTTCTCCCATTAAAAAGCATTTTGGCTTCATTATGGTGAATTGTGTAAATGGGATACAAACTAAAGGGGGGGGGGGGGGGTGTGGGTGAAGGGGGCTTCAGTTTGCATCCTATAAACCACCGCAAGCGTAGAGAAAAGCTAAACTCTAATGCACCTGATTGTCCTCTCTGTCAAACTGCAAATCCCACCTCACAGCTATTCACATAAAGCATGCAAAACCCATTGTTCAATTGTTGATGCTTCAATTTACAAGTAGGTCCCTCTTGCAGGATGACTGAGGATCCTCCGTCTGAATGTAAATCGCTAACTGTGCCTTGCAGAATTCACTTCATTTTCATTCATAGAATGAAGAAAAATGTCATACAGTAAAGAAAACAAGTCTCGTGCTGTAATGAGATATGACATTGTTATTTATTTATTTTGGAGGTAAAAAGCCCAGCTGAAACCCATGTCTCAAATGTTGTGGGAGACACAAAACATTTCAAACAGGCACTTGTGCAAAGTCACAGAGGACTGAAGGAGTCCGATGGGCATGTTTCCAAAGTGAAATGTGTGCTGTTTATCTTGGTAGTCTTTATGGTGTTGAGTGCTGTAAGGTCATTAAAACCTGGATATTATTCCAAAATAAATCTGGCATAAGGTTAAACATTTGCTCCCACTTGCACCCCGGGCAAACTGGGGTGGTGGTTCCTCTTTTTAAGAAAGGAGACCAGAGTGTGTTTTTCAACTATTGAGGGATCACACTCCTCAAACTCCCCAGTAAGGTCAATTCAGGGGTACTGGAGACTAGAGTCGGGTCGCTAGTCGAATCTCAGTTTCAAGAGAAACAATCTGGGTTCCGTCCTGGCTGTGGAGCACTGAACCAGCTTTTTACCTTTGCGGGGGTCCTAGAGGGTGCATGGGAGTTTTCTGAACCATGTTTTTTGCAGATTTGGAGAAGGCATTCCACCAAGTCCCTCAGAAATTCCTCTGGAGAGTATAGGGT
This sequence comes from Brachyhypopomus gauderio, assembly GCF_052324685.1. Lineage (NCBI taxonomy): Eukaryota > Metazoa > Chordata > Actinopteri > Gymnotiformes > Hypopomidae > Brachyhypopomus > Brachyhypopomus gauderio. The sequence goes on along the minus strand of NC_135223.1, from coordinate 14,410,553 downwards.
ACTGGGCCCGCTGCTACGGGCCATCCAGTCTCTGTACAAATGGACCAGGAGCTTGGTTTGCATATCTGACAGTAAGTCAGACTGGTTCCCAGTTGGAGTTGGACTCCGTCAGGGCTGCCTCTGCCCTTACTGTCCTTACTGCCCTTAGTCACCCATTCATAACTTTTATGGACAGACTTTCTTGAACGCTGTACCATACTGTGAAGAGAAAGCTGAGCCAAAAGGCAAAGCTCTCGATTTACTGGTCAATCTACGTTCCCACTCTCACCTACTGTCACGAGCTTTTTCTCTTGGAGATCCACGACCCAGACCCAGATAAGCGGATGTAAATGGACAGAATAATTAACCTATCTAAGTAACACTGTATCTAAAAGTGTAGTGGGTAGTTTATGAATGAGCAACCAGCCTTTTGACATAAAGCAACCAGAATAAATCCATTTTAGAGAACATGCGGCATCTGTATTGGTTTTTATACAGTTCTGTTTGAGGGTACCTGCATGAGACAGCTCCTGTTTGAGGGTAACTGCGTGAGACGGCTCCTGTTTGAGGGTACCTGCGTGAGACGGCTCCTGTTTGAGGGTACCTGCGTGAGACAGCTCCTGTTTGAGGGTACCTGCGTGAGACGGGTCCTGTTTGAGGGTACCTGCGTGAGACAGCTCTTGTTTGAGGGTACCTGCGTGAGACGGGTCCTGTTTGAGGGTACCTGCGTGAGACGGGTCCTGTTTGAGGGTACCTGCATGAGACAGCTCCTGTTTGAGGGTACCTGCGTGAGACGGGTCCTGTTTGAGGGTACCTGCGTGAGACAGCTCTTGTTTGAGGGTACCTGCGTGAGACGTGTCCTGTTTGAGGGTACCTTTGTGAGACAGCTCCTGTTTGAGGGTACCTGCGTGAGACGGGTCCTGTTTGAGGGTACCTGCGTGAGACGGGTCCTCTTTCTATACGAGACAGTTTGCTAGTCGTTTATTATGTGCTTTGTCAGGGTGTGTTCAGCTCAGAGCTACTAAATAACTTGTTTAGTCATGAAACCTTCAAAACCCTTGGGCTCCGTCAGATCTAATTTGCACCAGCAAGACGTAGAGTTAAAAACTAGCTTTCCTCCCCCTCTCCCTCTCCTTTTTCCTCCCCCTCTCCCTCTCTCCTCTCTCCTCAGTGGCCATAGTGTGTGTTGTCTTACTCTTCAACTAATTTGCTCATCAGGGGCGTAACGTTAAGTGAAGTCCACTACCAAAGCATCGGACTCTGGCTGTCCTGCATTGCAGGTCATTTCTGTTTGCATGTGCTCGGACGTGAGCGGCCTGGCCGCACGGGGTGTCTGCTGCGTGTAGCCGCATTTTACCACTGTTGCTTTAGAGGCTGCACAGGGGCAGCTCTGCTCATGGAGTGTTAATCCTGACACTTTCTAGAGCACTAAAGCACACCTGAGCCACCGAGTCTTTATGGCCCTGTAAAGGTCTAAACATTTGATACGCATAAATACTGCCAGACGGATGCAAAAATGCTGTACTGACCGCATGTAAACTTTACGTTCCTATTGGCAGAAATACACCACCAAAAAAGTAAAGCCATTACGCTGTAATGAAAAAGAGTGCCTGTGTCACCCAGACAGGACGTTGCTTTTGAATTCAGGAAAGCTGAAAGATATATTAAGCATCTTTTACTTTTTTTCAAACTGTTCCAGTGACCCTGTGTGAAGCTTGCACAAACTGGATTTTTTTGTTCTACTGTGTAACCTTTAAACTGATGTGGTGTTTTTAAATTGTAGCATGTTGTTTAATCAGTGTTGCATTTGAATGTAAGTTTTTTTCCCCCTGTAGGTCTGTATGTGGGTTGGTCTACGTCATTCTATTTTCCTCATTTGCAAGAGCTGAGAACAACATCACAGTTGCTCACGTATCCCAAAAGTCAGAAGTTCTGTCCACTCAAAGGCATTTGCCAAGCAGTTATGGAAAACAGCCAGTAGGGTTGGAACAGGAGCAGGTATTAATGTGTTCGTGATGTGAGATGGCACTAAACTGATCACGTTACCCGCCCCAGCCCACACCAGCTGCCACTGACTTAAGGGAACTTACATCTGTCCTAAGACAGATCTCTCACACAAGACACTCAACAGACCATGCATTACAATAATAGAGCCCATTTTATTGATCCTTTCAATATAAAGAGTGTATTTTAGAAAAAGATATTCCATTAATGTAAGTTATCCCAGTTTCTTTAATTTTTTTAATTTATTTTGTATGCGCTTCAAACTCCTTCTGTATTCGAAGGAGTCTATTTTTACATTGGAGTGTAATGTACAGGGTGCATTAACTTAACCCAGCATTAGAGTTATTGATCAGATCCCTCAGAGAGAATGCCTGAAGCAAGTTGCTCTCAGGTTACCTGAGAAAACGCAGGATACATCTGACTTTTGCTTCACTTTGACTCGACTGCAACTAACCAAAAACTACAAACTTGATCTCCAAAACCCATGAGGAACTAAAGCGTCTGTTGTGCAGACAATATAAACCACGCTTCCTTGGCCATGGCTTTTCCTGCTTAAGACAATTGTGTTTTTAATGGAATGTCTCAGACTGCACTTGGAGCCACTCCGAGCTTCTCCGCATGTTCCACAGGGTCTTATCGACCGTTGGTTTGCTGGTCATTAGAGAAGCACGGCCGGAACAATCAGCTCGGGGGAGAAGCTTTTCCGAGTCTAATTGCATTTGGTGAATGGGATTTGAGGAGGGATTTCAGAAGAATTGGATCTGGGAAGGGTTAGTGTTGGAGGAGACAAGCCTACCCAACCATCTGAACTTATGGCAGCAATGATATCGGTGCACTGAGAAACAGCAACATATTGCTTAACAATTCTAGTACAATTCCTACATATCACAGTACTGAAATATCTCATATTGGGTCACAGTTTCACCATCATATTGAAAATACAGCTGCACTGATGGCTGAAACCAGTCAGAGATATCAGAAAAGTCTTTTTATTTTGTACTGAGTACAGCATCTTTTTTTTAGCATTTGGTTAGCTTTCTGATGACTCAAGGAGTTTAAGTGGTCTAAAAGCTGTTTTAACTCGTATTGCAATACATGTCAAGGTAATCCCAGTATATCTTCTGCGTATTCTGCAGTCTCCATCCTTGGTAAGATTGTTCGTTATAATAGAATTCCTTCTTTACTCAGAATTTCCTCCTTTCCTGTCCCGTGCTGAGATGTCCACAGTGTTCTACCATGCTGATTTGCTCTTTTTATGCTCCCCCGTTGTGGGTCACCTTACAGGAGGAGCTTTTGGGTCGTGTTGACATGCACAGGAGAGCTGCCCCCTTCCCTTCGATCCCTGCCTGAAACCTGTCTGACACAGCAAAGCTCAGTGCCTGTGGGCTCTCAGATGTTCATATGGAGCAATGGAGAAGGTGCAGTTCCCATGAGGTGTGACTTAGGTTTAAGAGGCCTGGTTTTAGCTGGAGCTCAGATCTCATGAGTCAGCATGGTGGAGGAATCTGTTTGGGCCTCTGTGTAGAGGCAGAATGTGCCCAGATGGGACGACTCCCTCCCCGCTGTCCAGTGGATGTAATGAGCACTGAGATGTAAAGACTAATGGAGAGCAGAGTCCTGGTGCCATACTGTCTGCACCAGCTTCCACTGTCACTCTTTATCAGTCTAACGGCATGAGAAAAGTAGTGCATTTTTACTTCACAACTTCCCATTAGTGTGCCTGGAGAATCCTGTGCCACTGTAATGGAGAACAATTTAGTACATCTCCGCTCCCCATTCTGGTTCTTTGGTATTCGTGTTTTGCGTTCAGTTGCATTGCACTGCAAAAGTCATTTGCACTGACATTACAGACAGATGTCAGTCTGAGCTGGTGCCACGGGACACCCTGAAAGACATTTATAAACCTGCTCGAGTTCTTTTGCATCCCTTCTGCGCTCTAGGGCTCTTATTGGCTGCCTGGACAGGTAGGTGTGGCAAACAGTGGAACCCAACGCCAAGGGCTCGGTCCCAACAGGCCTTGGCATTCACGCTCCTCTGCAGCTTGGCTATCGCCACAGCTGGGCTGGGGCAGGTCAGGGACATGCGAGGGGCGGAGCATAGCCTCTTTCCCCACACATTACCGGTGCTGCAACATAGCGGTCTAGGTCCAACCTTCCATAACTAGGAGTCTATGTGGCCCGTCCCTCCTCCTGTTTGTGTGCTGTACACAGGAGAACCTGTGAGCCTGACCAGGCTCTGACTCTTGTGCTTTGGAGTGGTTTAGTCATTATGAAATTGTGAAGTAATCAGTGATTATTGCCTGCATATGAGAATGCAACACTTACCATTCATAAACTCGAGTACAAGTTTTCCTGTTACCCGAAATGTCTGCAGGGATGCAGCAACGCCGGTGTTTGTCTTGTTCCTCATGGCCACTGATTCCCTCTGCGAGTAAATAGCTGGATAAATCGTCTGAGTTGAGTAATTGCCCTGAATCTCTGCATGCTTTTTCTTTGTTGACATACCCGTCTGCCCTGAGAGAGTTTGTGTGTTTGTATTTCGCCCTGGCCGTGTGTGTATATTTGTATGTGGGAGAGGCTTTCAGGTTCACGTGTGTACATTTGTAAACCTTTGCCACACCACACTAAAAAGTGTTTTTAATACAGTTTCCCTGGACTGCAGAAGCTGAAAATCATTGTTTATAGAGGCCATTAGAGCTCTATTCTGCTGCTTTTCCATGCTGCAGTGATCAGTTTCATTAGCCCTATACTACCTTCCAGGAGACAGAAACGGTCTTATCACCGGTCCAGCTGAGAGCTTTTACCATAACCGACCTGTCTGATGATCGCGATGCACACATTAATACCTTCCATAAACGTCGGCCTGATTGCTCTCTCATCTGTTTATGTAAATGTTTTCGCTATACGAAGTGAAAAAGCAATCTCGAGCAGCTCCAGACTGTTATAGCATGACCTCAGTAGCTTTGGTAATAGCCTTGGTCCTGTATGGCACTGAGAAGAGACATAAATCAGACCTCAACTCACTGGCCATTATTGACCACCACCAACACCACACTGCTATTAAACATTTATGCTTGTGACTATTGAAAGGTTGGCTCCTCCCTTGGGGTGGGGCCAGCCTGGGGCATGGAGAGAGAGTTGGGGGGGAAGGGCAGACATACACAGACTCGTACAGTGAGGTCCTTGTTTAGTCATGGTCCGGTGAAGAGTTGAAATTGTAGGTTAAACATCACCTTCCATTCTTACTTCAGTTCCTGATGACAAAAATGAACATGGTCGTTCAGCAGAAGTCATCGTTCATCCAGGCTTTAAGGCCGCATGTTGCTCTGTCAAATGATTAAATTGTTGAATTAAAGACATAAAACACAAGACATAAAATGATTTTACTTCATCTCCTAAAAAGGTCAAGTGGTGTGTTTAAGAAGCAATTAAATAGAGGAAAAGCTACCGGGCAATCAGCAACATTAAAATAAACAGGCATAAATAATTAAAGGGCGATACAGGAAGGAGCGGGTGTCATCTCCGGGTGGATCGCTCGCCGAATGTCACGCTCCGCCGCAGAGCCGCATCTCCTCAGCCTCTCCAGCCGGAGTCATTACTCCAACAGGCCTTTCCAGTAATGCCTGTGATGCTTCCTGCTGTTCATCCACCTCCCAGGAGGCACCACACGTGGAGCAAAGGGTACCTGTAAACCAATCATCCATCGGGCCTTTCTGTCTGGCTTGAGTTTCCCTTTTGTAAGCTCAATCATTCTCTCTTTCTTACTTACTGATGTACTGACTAGCTAACGTCCTTACCAGGTTAGTTTTGTTAAATTTTTCACTATAATTTCTACATCTACAGGAAAAATCTGATCTTGAAGCTTGTGGTTTGGCTAGTTTATTTTGTTTTGCTAACGTTCCTGGCAGGCAAGGTTTTTGTGTCTAGTGGACCAGTGACACGAGGCGCTGTGAAGTGTCTTCTGGACGTGAGCAGTGGCGCTTTATTACGTTGTGGTGAGAGATGGGCGCAGCTCCGAAAGCCAAGCATCACCGGGAGAAATACTGCACTCAGGTGCCACACTTCGCCCGGAGCACTTCACCAAGTCAGAGAGCACTCCAGTCCTGGGATGAAATAAATTAGAGCTGTCACGATCACTCCTGCACGCCTCGCATCAACAATTAATTACCGAGAGCAGAGCGGAGACGTCGGCAGCCAGTACGGTCCGTTGCAGACGTGGTGGGGGGGTGGGCACTAGGACCCATGGCACAGCTTTTAGAGGAGACTCCTCCCAATCCCAAGAGCTCAGATACGGCCTGGCAAAAAGCATCTGTGATCACTTCCGTACTCTGTGTATCACTGGGGGGTCCTGGGTGTGGGTCCAGTTGATCATTATAGCTGTTTGGTTTTTTCATCTTGATCACAAACTATTTTGTCTTTTTTTCTTCTTTGCTGTGTACATACATCACCATCCTGAAAAATGTATATTTTCAATAAAGCAATAAATCATACTACCTGTTATGATCTACAAATAATGGAATTCAGTTAAACATTCCAGGTGAGCCTGTAACATAGAAAACCGAAAACAACTGTTGATTGAAAGTTTGTTTGTGTAATTAGTCTCAGAGCTATGCATGATTAATTTCATGACATCTGAAAACTTGCAGTCAAAGATTTTTTCACACTGAGATTGATGACTATAATTTTCACCATGCAGAGTATAGTAACTGAGTGATAATAGTCACAGAACCACTCCACTAGATCTTATGGTTTTTCTTTTAAAGACACCCCCTCTATTACAAAAAAAACCCAGCTGACGTCTTTTAAAACCTGTCATCATTGGCTTACAGTTGCACTGTTGAGACACGGAGTGTGTTCTCAGGAGGAAAGTGCTTGATTTATGCTGTCGGTTTATGTCCTCTGGGCTGACTGTGTGTGTGTGTGTGTGTGTGTGTGTGTGTGTGTGTGTGTGTGTGTGTGTGTGTGTGTGTGTGTGTGTGCGTACGTGCGTGCGCGCGTGTGTGTGTGTGTGTGTGTGTGTGTGTGTGTGTGTGTGTGTGTGTGTGTGTGTGTGTGTGTGTGCGTGTATATATGTGTGCGTGTGTGTGTGTGTGTGTGTGTGTGTGTGTGTTCCATTAGGCCTAGTCTGGCTGAGCTGCAGTAATGAGAAGGTAGTGTATGCTGAGCCCAGGCTGGATTGGAAGCCGGCAGGCAGTGTCTGACCCTTCTCATATCTGCTGCCACCCAGTAATGTGTTTCACTTGGTGACGGGGAGAATTCAATCAAATAGAGAGAGAAGTGCAGAGTCCTGGATGACCCCGCTGACCCCGCACACGTACTCCACCACACGCATACAATTGAATACAATTGAATATTCACAAAAGCCCAGAGGGAAAGGGGGTTTGTCAGAGTCCCAGCACCGTGCACTGTTTCACATTCATTCCCACACGAGTTTCACTCCTATCTTGACACAGTGGCATATATACAAACACATAAATGTCTACATACTCACACACAAGTGTTATTAGGTTTGTTATTAGCTCTCATTTTAATCTCGTTTTGGGACAAAAGGCTTAGCTTCCTATGCTAAAGTTCAGAAAATGTTTGTGTTGACTTCTTGCTCTGGTCCGTGCTTAAATTTCATCCATATCTGGAAATATCTTATCTTGCATAACCTGAGTGATATGACTTTGCCACGGGCCAATAGCCCTCCCTGAAGACCAACAAATTATACCCCAGTCTAAACCCAGCCATGATTTCTTCTGCTTTGTGTTCCTCAAATGTGTGACATAAAGGTGGATATTTATAGTAGATTATGGCTATTGAGTCTAAACTGCTCTCCTAATGCTTCTGTATGATATGATGCTTTGAGTGAAACCAGTAATATCGAAAACTGTGTTGTGTAGTTCTAAAAAGACTGCACATAATTACAGGTAGCTACAGTATTACATTCTGTCCGATTCAGTCCAACTCCGGTTGAGGTCTGCGAGACTGTTTTCATTCACACAAGTATCTCATAATCATGTTTTGGGCCAACCTCTTTACGTGTTTACAACTGTTTACATTGCTTTTGTAAGCCATGTATCCAAATGCTTTGCTTTGTTTTTAGATACCAGTATATGGTGGATGGGTTGCTTAGAACGAAACCAGCAAACTGAGTAGTTTTGTTTTAAAGAGCTCAGTACATTTTATTGTTTATATGGAAAAAGCGCTGCAGTGCATATTTGTTTAGTATTACGCTTGTCAGTCGGTGCAGAAATAAACCTGTATTGCAGTAATGTTGAAACAGCAGGAAACCACAGAGAACAAGTGCTAACATCTAAATATTCTATTAATTATGTACACAGGAACATTAACAACACAATTACTCTGTTTTCCATGAAAAACAATGTCTTAAAATAATAAAAAATATGATAAGACTTATAAGCAGGATACATGTGCTTGCGTGCTTGCGTGCTTGCGTGCTTGCGTGCGTGCGTGTGTGTGTGTGTGTGTGTGCGTGTATATATGTGTGCGTGCTTGTGTGCGTGCATGTGTGTGTGTGTATGCGTGTATATATGTGCGTGTGCGTGTGTGTGTGTGTGCGTGTATATATGTGTGCGTGCGTGTGTGTGTGTGTGTGTGTGTGTGTGTGTGTGCGTGTATATATGCGTGCGTGCGTGCGTGCGTGCGTGTGTGTGTGTGTGTGTGTGTGTGTGTGTGCGTGTATATATGTGTGCGTGCGTGTGTGTGTGTGTGTGTGTGTGTGTGTGTGTGTGTGTGTGTGTGTGCGTGTATATATGCGTGCGTGCGTGCGTGCGTGCGTGCGTGTGTGTGTGTGTGTGTGTGTGTGTAAATGTACCTGCTGATTTAAGACAAAGCATAAAAGTGCCCAGTGTCGTAGGCTCTTCTCTGGAATCCCTCTGCCCTTCACACTTTTAGTGTTTCGCCTGCAGTAACACACCTGTTTAATGTCGTCTGCTGATTACCAAGCCCCTCATAAGTCCAATCGGGTTCTTTTAGAACAGTGAAACGGAGAAGACAGAGAGGCTGGTAACTGCCAATGTCATCGGTGCAGTAAGCTGTCCATGCTGCTGTTTTAGCATGGCAGTGATAGTGCACCATAAGGCCTCAACAAACCAAATGCAATTCAGTGTGTCCTTCTCTAAACAGCATTTTAAAAAATAAAATAAAAAGTTTAATTTCTGCACGCCCACTTAGCAGCTTGTCATCTTTACAAGGAAGGCTCATCGTGGAACATATTGTGCACTGCCACACCTCGGTTCTCTCAGCCTCTGTCTCTCCCGTCTTCCTTATACACGGTTGCCATTGTCACTGCAGCATCACCACTGAAGCATCCATTGAGCACAAGGCACCATCAGGACACCAGGCTGTCAACAGCAGCTTGGCCTGATGTTGCAGCACTTTGCTATGCTGCAAAGGGACCGGACGTTTACACCACTCGAACATCTTGGGCTGTCCGGCCCTGCTGGAGAACTGGACAATAAAGGCAAATCCATGAAAAAACTGTGTCCCTGGGGATTCATTGCAGTGGTATCTTACTCTGAGTTCTGGAACATCATCGATGGAGTAGAGCAAACTGTGGTTTAGCCATTGAGCCTCTTAGCAAACAAGTGTCCTCTCTGGCATAACTGCCATTAATGCATCTCCGATGGCCATTTTACCCAAAAGCTTCTAGGCTCAGCCTCTGGTATAATGGGGCCTATGTGATGCCATCTGTGCCCGCTGATGCCCATTGCCATCTGTGCCCTACTGATATTTTCTTTCTTAGTGTTGGTATAAGAAATCTCTGTATTGCAATGTTCTTCACTGTTCTTCTGATCCTCTGCTGATCAGAAGATTAAGTCATTATTTATCCTCAAACTTCATTTCAAATCATGTTTATCCACTTTAGCTGGAAAAAAAAAAGAAAATCTAGGCCACCAGAAAATGAAAGAATGCCCACTGGCCAAAGCAAGTCTGTAACAGAGACTTTTAAACAGGCTGGACGAGGATGCCTGAGGATATCCTCACATTCTTTACAGAAACGCTCCTCATCCTCCCCGGTCTGCGCGTTGTACTTTAGGCGCTATTATTTGAACTGTACATTTTACACAAAAGACTGATCACCCGCTCGCTGGCTGAGCAGATGGCAAGTGGGCGACTGTCATACGCGCCATGGAGCTGCCTCATATTGACAAATAATTGATAGCCTTTCGCTGTTGCCGGGTGCAGCATCTCCATGGTACCATGGGCTCACTTGCTGCGATTTCTCCTCCGGTTTCTCCATCAGAAAGGGAAAGCTGATGGCATACAAAGGATTACAGCCGGGCTGTTTACGTCCCCCGATTGAAGCAGAGGAAACAGGGTCTGCAGCTTCCTCAGATACATTTAATGGAACACTTTGCTGGAAACCTGTCTTTAAAACATATTGAGTTTCCGTCTCCTGTTTGTTAATTGCCTTGGTTTCTAAATGATTGCTTTTTGACATTTGTTTTAATTGTCCCATTCTGCTGCAGAAAGCACTTACGTTCTTTCCTGTTGTATGATGCCTCTCTTTATTTTTGACCACTTTATCAAACCCTTTTAAGTTAGTTGTGAAGGCAATTATCTCTCTTTAATCTCTGCTCATATATTAAAGCGAAGCTGTGAGCTCTTCTTCCCTGTATGCTCAAAAATCATCTTGTGATTCAGAGCGTTACAACAGGCATTGAAAGACAACAATGCCTTTTAATTAATAATGCATGATTTATTAATCATTAATTATAGTTTAATAATTAATAACTCTTCTAATTATCGGGGTAACGGTATGTGTTAAGTAAATTGAAATATCATTCGGATATTTGTAGTATATTCCCTCGTGATTTTCATAGAGCTTTTATCTTCTCACCTTTGTAGAGCTTCTTACCTGTCAAGCCAGTCCACGTCTGTACTAATGAACCTGAAAACCTACAGCAAATTACCTTTGCCTTGATTCAGTGGTATTGGAAGAGCCAGGAGCATAAATATGCAAAATTATTGTTAATTATTGACTAAGCCCATGGAAATAGCCTTATTAAATATTGGTGAAGATCAACTTGATCAAAACTACACTTGGCCAGCCTAACAGAACATGACAGGTCAGCTACCTTGGACTCTGTGCTAGACTAAAGGCACATTTAAGAGGTTCATTCAGTAAATCAGTGTAAATGCTATCACTGTGTGACTGCTCTGTGTTTGTATTGATTTTAGAAAATGCATAAAAAGACACAATGATGAAAATGAAGAAATGAAATGATAAGAAATTTGAAAAGGTGCTTCTGAAACGGCTTCATGGTGCTTTTAAAAGGTGCTTCATGCTGGTTTTTGATGCTCATACAGTAGGTTCAGGCAATTCTATGTTTTGCAATATGACTTCCAAAAGGAAGAGTTTGAATAGGAAGCTACTGTTTAATGTTCATGAACCAAAACGCTATGCCTTTAAGAATGTCTCTTGTGACATTCAGGCTTTAAAAGTGGATTTAGTTATCATGAATCCAATATAACATCCACTTGTATAGTTACCATGGCTACTCTAGTCGTACTGGAAAATGGTAATTGTTCAGTCTTTTCTCAAGCAAATCATAATGATTACATTATCTTGTATATAACACATAGAACATAGTGACTGGTAGTTCGCAATCTAAGGGCTGCCCCATACCTTTAAATCTTTTACACCAAAGAGAGTGAACATGGAGAGAGAACAGGTTTGTATGTTTTGTACAATAGCGCTATTTTTCTTGCATTTAAATCCTCGAAGATGATCATCAACATGGAGAATATGATACATATCAGAGGTGGTTGTTGTCACAGGTCATCTCACTTTTGCGAACAGGTTGGTGCCTGTTTTAGGTCAGCTGACTAATGCGTGGAAGGCATTATTACATTTTCTCTGTGGGTCCCCCTGTTAACAGAGGCGATTTCCTGCTCGTGACAGATGTCTTAATAATTCAACAACTGTTTCTGCATGGAAACGCCTTGTCTAGCACAAATTTTATTTCGAGCTCCCTAAAGTGCATGCACATGCACGTGTGTGTGTGCGTGCGTGTGTAGGTGCGTGCATGCTTGTTAGTGTGCATGTACGTGCGTGTGCACGTGAACGTGCGTGTGCATGTTTGTGCATGCTTGCTTGTGTGTGTGTGTGCATGTGCGCGTGCATGTGCATGTTTGTGCATGCTTGCTTGTGTGTGTGTGTGTGTGCGTGCGTGCGTGCGTGCGTGTGCATGTGGGTGCATGCTTGCTAGTGTGTGTGTATGAGTGTGTGCATGCCCTTTATCCCCAGTCATCGAAGGCATCTTGCTTTTAAATAGGTTCATAATTTTATCAGGGGCTAAAAGAAGGGTTTTGCAGAAGGGTTTTGCAATTCCCTTTTGTCATTCAGTAGATGCTGCACATAGGGAGAAGAGACTTCTGTATGAATGAATGCCACAAGCCCTGGAGCTTAAAAATACAAAACTAATCTACACTACTAAAGATCTACATCATTGTATTTGTGAGTTTGGTATTGAATATCTACATTTGCACAAAATAAAGCCAAGCAAAAAAACAAACTCACCAGACATTTCAGTTTTTATAGACGTACTGTGCACCACTGATTATTACAGCAGTCTTTGATCAATAATAATTCCCAGATGCAGTATTATATAAGAGTGATTGTTAGTCACGTTTTGGGTCCAAACAAACCATACTGTCACTTTATTGGGTCTTTTTGGGAACCTGACAGTACTCAACAGAAGGCAATGTTTTCGGACCTCTGTAGTTCCTAAAAGCATACGTGATAGTTTGACCTTAGCTCAGAGCACATGGTGCTGTCCGCATACAATGTCCATGCAAACAAGATCTCTCCTATGTTTTTCATGGAGACCTTATCCACATGGCCAATTCACCAGCTCAGAAAACAGCTGCACACTGTAACCCTCCTTTTCTGACAGGTATAATTAGAAAATAAATTAGGTGTCGGATTAATACGCCCAGAAGAAGGTGTGCAGTGAGTCCAAGCTCTTAATGGAATGCAAATTGATTTCTTTGGCTGTTCTCTTCCACACCAGAAGAGAAAAAGACCACATTGCTTTGAAGAGAAAACTGTCCCTTTCTTCCACAGGCTACCTTTAATCAGAACCCATGAAAGTAGGACTAGCTAAATCGCCTCAGCACCCAATCCTTGCTATGGCATTCTCTAGTTCTGTAGGGGTGTTAATGAAAGTAGGACACTTGTAGGGCTGTGTGTGTGTGTGAGTGTGAGTGAATCTAAGTCTCTGCATATTTAGACAAGATTTTAATTATGGATTATGTAACCACCAAGACACCAGCATGCATCTGCAGAGTAAAATCTCAGTATGGCATAGAATCTGAATCAAAATCAGGCTTTATTTGCACATTTAAGAAATTTGTCTTTGGATACATAGCAGCTCACTATACACGTCAAAAAATGCATTCACATGGACATCCATTCCTAAATGTGTCATGTGCACACAGACGTCATTTTGTAGACTGAATCAAAGTCTGCATCCATGGCACACCCTCTTGTTTGTCAAATACACTGCACTACTCTGTTCATGTCTTACTGGCATTAGTGTGCAATGTTTGCAGCAAAGCATATAATTGTTAAAAATCATGCTAACAGGAAATGCTAAAAAAGGTAATGCTTAAGTCTGGGCTTAAAACAATGGCTGTGTTGTAAAAAATAGTTTGATTAATGAATAATCCCACAGTTGTTACTGATATAAAGTTTTTATCAATACATACTGGTTTAGAAACAAACATACTGCTGTAGTTATCATCCGTTTCACTTCTCAGGCCAGCAAACATTTTATTTGTACTCACAACAACAATTTCAGTTCAGTAGGCATCAGGTAGAGTTCCTGTGTTGAGGTTTCATTTTTATTTTATATCACACTGTTGACATCTAAACAGGTTGTGTGTGTGTGTGTGTGTGTGTGTGTGTGTGTGTGTGTGTGTGTGTGTGTGTGGTTCAAAATATTGCCGAGCTGATACAACACTTTGTCTAGATAGGCATGTTTTACTTTCCGGCAGAGAACAGCTCACATGGTCTGAGGTTCTTGTGCTTCATTTGTATATACCCCAGCAAGATTAAAATATGGTGTAATATGGTAATATTTTATAGTAAAGTGGTGGTTAAAAATTGTTTTTGTAGTTAATTAGTTGGTCATGTTGAATTTGTGTGGCCCAAAATTAAATGTAATCTTTTCTATTCAATATTAATTGAATGCTGAAATAAAGGCGAAGCCATTAACAAAAAACATGATGCGGTAATGGTATTTGACTGAAAGCATGATAATAATTTGCTTAAAATCATTATTGATTTAAATTATGGAGGTTTTTGCTAATGTAATTTGTTAAAGTTTTACTTAAACAAAATCTGTTTCATTCTACATGAGTTACACATTTAGAGTGAGGGTCTGCGGATACATCACCCCGACCCCGCCACATGAGTGCAAGACTCCTGTTGTAAACGTCACTATGAGGGGCTAACCCTTGCTCCTCTGCACAATCAGACATCTGTTATGATGTTTGCATATTTAAACCATCCTTGGCTAAGGAGAATTATGCACCGGGTGAAGAAGAAAACCTTCTTTTCAGGCACAAACCTGATTTAGCAAGGCAACGACAACACTGGCAAGAAGAAATACTTCCTGAGATGTGATGAGCAACAGACTTTGAGACCAACCAGCTGTCAAAACAGAAGGTTAGGAATATAGTGTGGCGTTATAGGTGTATTAGGACATGGTGTTCAGAAACATGAGGTTCAGGATCAGGATGGGTTCTGGAAGAACGGTCGGTTGGCGAAGCCTCCATGAAGACTGTCATCTGGAGGCCACGGAGGAAAGGGAGAAAATAGAAAGAGAAAATACAAATTTTGTGAGAATTTTGTGAATGGTGAAAATAGTGCTCTGAGATCTACAGACAAATCATGACCGTGTTGGTTGGTAGGGACTCCCTGAAGGAGATGGCTGTCTGGTCACTGGTCAGTTTCCAGAGTGCAATCTTTTCATGTTGTACATATTTGATGTGTTACTGTTATCAGTAATATGGCACTGCTCATAGGCGCCGGGATGACTCCAGTCATCTTTAAAATGGTGCCATCAGTATGCAAAACTAATATCGGTGTGTGATTGCCTTCTGAGACATGAACAGCACACTGTTGTTGAGTAATTGAATGGATCCAAGTAGTCTGAGAAAATGCACAAATTCACATGAACACAAGAATAGGTCATGCTGCACTCAGGGTTCTAGCTTACATTCTTACCATTCAGGGTTCTAGCTTACACGCTTACCCTTCAGGGTTCTAGCTTACACTCTTTACCACTGGCTGTATAAAAAGAATGTCATATATACGTCATATAAAGTGTGTGAGGTTGTGGTCAATCTTGTACTTGGCCGAAAATGCTGCAAAATAGATGTTGTGCATGGCCCATGCATATTTTAGATACAGTGAGGAAAAGTATTTGAACACCCTGCGACTGAGATATCATGGAGGGGTCTGAAATTTTCATTTTAGGTGCATGTCCACTGTGAGAGACATAATCTAAAAAAAAATCCGGAAATCACAATGTATGATTTATTTTAATGATTTATTTGTGTGCTACTACTGCAAATAAGTATTTGAACACCTGTGAAAATCAATGTTAATATTTGGTACAGTAGTTTGCAATTACAGAGGTCAAACGTTTCCTGTAGTTTTACCAGGTTTGCACACACTGCAGCAGGGATTTTGGCCCATTCCTCCACACAGATCTTCTCCAGATCAGCCAGGTTTCTGGGCTGTTGCTGAGAAATACAGAGTTTGAGCTCCCTCCAAAGATTTTCTATAGGGTTTAGGTCTGGAGACTGGCTAGGCCACTCCAGAGCATTGAAGTGTTTCTTACGGAGCCACTCCTTGGTTATCCTGGCTGAATGTTTTGGGTCATGTTGAAAGACCCAGCCACAAACCATCTTTAATACTCTTACTGAGGGAAGGAGGTTGTTCCCCAAAATCTCACACTTAATACAGTGCAGTCATCCTGTCCCACATGCAGAAAAAACCCCAGAAGCATGATGCTTCCACCCCCATGCTTCACAGTAGGGATGGTGTTTTTGGGATCGTACTCATCATTCTTTGTCCTCCAAACATGGCGAGTGGAATTAAGACAAAAAAAGTTCTATTCTGGTCTCATCTGACCACAGAACTTTCTCTCTGGACTCCTCTTGACAAACTTAAGACTGGTCTGGATATGTGCTGATTTAAGCAGGGGAACCTTCTGTGCCATGCATGATTTTAAACTATGACGTCTTAGTGTATTACCCACAGTAACCTTTGGAAACAGTGGTGCCAGCTCTCTTCAGGTCATTGACCAGCTCCTCCAGTATAGTTCTGGGCTGGTTCCTCAACTTTCTTAGGATCATTGCTACAGTCATGAGGTGGAGCCCCAGTATGAGGGAGATTGACAGTCATGTTTAGCTTCTTCCATTTTCTAATAATTGTTCCAACAGTTGATCTTTTCTCACCAAGCTGCTTAGCAATTGCCCCGTAGCCCTTTCCAGTCTTGTGGAGGTCTATAATTTTGTATCTGGTGTATTTGGACAGCTCTTTGGTCTTGGCCATGTTAGTCATACTGATTGTGTGGGGTGTACAGGTGCCTTTATGCAGCTAACGATTTCAAACAGGTGCTTCTAATTTAGTATAATAAGTGGAATGGAGGTGAACCTTTTAGAGGCAGACTAACAGGTCTTTGAGGGACAGAATTTTTGCTGATTGGCAGGTGTTAAAATACTTATTTGAAATGTGAAATGAAATGTGCCACATTTTTGTCAATTGTGATTTTTACACCCCAATCGAAATTTGTCCTCCGCTTTTAACTCATCTGTGCAGTCAGAACACACACACACACACTAGTGATTACTAGGGGGCTGTGGATCACACGTGCCCAGAGCGGTGGGCAGCCCTAGCCCTAGCCCGGGGAGCAGTTGGGGTTAGGTGCCTTGCTCATGGGCACCTCAGTCATGGCCTGTCAGTAACACACAAATAAATAATTTAAAAAATCATACATTGTGATTTCACAGTGTTCAAATTAGTGGTGGGCTGTTAACAGCGTTAACGGCGTTCGTTAATTTGATACTCTTATCGGGCGATATAAAAATTATCGCCGTTAATCTATTCTTAAAGTTGGGTTGGGAACTGGGTCAAAATGGGTAAGCAAACTATGATGACTTTCAACTTGATAGTTTAGCTCGGGTGTATTCCTAACCAAATTGCACAGTGGGGGCGAGAACGAGATTCCAAATCCATGTGTTTACATGGATGCAGCCACGAAGTCGCCAGGTTTGCTTCATGGAAAATTCATTTTTAGGAACGTAAAGTGTTACCGGAGCGGAGCTTGGAGCGGTCGTTTTCTGCATGGTCCTAGCGCTAGATTCGTCGCTATTTAAATATTTCTTTTTAACCGTTAAAACTGCAGAGGACCAAAACCGGCTTTTGAAAAAGTCCCCCCCAAATTACGTCCGTGAGGTTAAATATACTAAATGTTGACTTACATTTCAAATAATGTTTAGCTGAATAAACGTTATCAACCCCTTTTAAGCACAGTATGTAGGCTTACATATTCATGTTTAACTGAATAAACCGTTGAACACGAGTAGCCTACATTTTATTGAGCATGTTTTTTTTCTTCAAGTATCAAAGTAGAACAGCTTTCTCAAGCAGTCATTGATGCATTTTGGAAACAGGAGATGAGCCCCTGCTCTAATGCACCCTCTGTATTAAGAAACCCTATCTCAAAAACTGACTTTTAGTCATTACTTGGGTAGCACGCATATGAGTCATTTTAATATAGATTAATCTAGATTAATTTCAAGATTTCAGTGAGATTAATCTAGATTAAAAAAATTAATCTATGCCCACCCCTAGTTCAAATACTTATTTTCCTCACTGTATATTTATTACGCTGTGTTATGTTGTACAGATAACCAAGCAAAGACTAATTGCATTGCAGTCCATGTCCTTTGAAGCTTGTAACAGAAAGCCAAGAAGAAGAAGGAAACCACTTGCATACAGTAGTTCTCATTTTACAAGATATCATTTTTACAAGACATCACTTTGCCTGAGTGCATGGGCTGTTAGTACCACTCCCTGTTGGAAATCATTAGGAGCCCACTGAGTGAGTTGTTCTAGTCTGCTCCTCTTCCTCCACGCCGAGCTTCACTCATGGTGGGTCAGCTTGCTGAGTTGCTTTGCTGCTTTGCTGTATGAACAACAGGAAATATTCTCAAGCATTTATTTCCTCACAGGGCAACTTTGTGGGCTTTTATGAAAGCATCTTTAGGTCTATTTTGTGAGTGGATTCCTTCTCACTTTGGAGTGCAATCTAGCCAACTACTTCTGTTGAGGAGTGTAGAAACCATCAAAACATAGACATGCATTTCTGATGTGGGTTATTTTTTGTGTTTAAATGTGTTTCTAAAAAAATGGGATGACCGGTAAAATGGGATGACAGTTGATACAAAGCAAGATGGATCCATGCTTTCATGTTGTTGACGCCAAATTCTAACCCTACCATCCGAATGTCTCAGCAGAAATCGAGACTCATCAAACCAGGCAATGTTTTTCCAATCTTCTATTGTCCAATTTTGGTCAGCTTGTGCGAAACACTTTCCTGTTCTTAGCTGACAGGAGTGGTACCCGGTGTGATCTTCTGCTACTGTAGCCCATCCACCTCAAGGTTCAGCGTGTTGTGCATTCATAGATGCTCTTCTGCATGCCTCGGTTGTAACAACTGGTTATTGAGTTACTGTTGCCGTTTGAATCAGTTAGAATCAGTCTGGCCATTCTCCTCTGACCTCTGGCATCAACAAGGCATTTGCGCCCACAGAACTGCCACACACTGGATATTTTCTCTTTTTCGGATCTTTCTCTGTAAACCCTAGAGATGGTTATGTGTGAAAATCCCAGTAGATCAGCGTTTTCTTAAATACTCAGACCAGTCCATCTGGCACCAACAACCATGCCATGTTTAAAGTCACTTAAATCACCTTTCCTCCCCATTCTGATGCTCAATTTGAACTGCAGCAGATCGTCTTGGCCATGTCTACATGCCTAAATGCATTGAGTTGCTTCCATGTGATTGACTTATTCGACATTTGCGTTAATGTGCAGTTGGACAGGCGTACCTAATAAAGTGGCCGGTGTGCGTGCGTGTGTGTGTGTGTGTGTGTGTGTGTGTGTGTGTGTGTGTGTGTGTGTGTGTGTGTGTGTGTGTGTGTGTGTGTGTGTGTGTGTGTGTGTGCTCATTTTTTACATTTCTTGATCTGAAGTCGCCAGACAAAACCCAGGGTGTATGTATCCATAGCTACGAAAATTACCAAAACTAAAAAAGAGAAACTCACAATTCTCGTGTTTGCAGTGGTCAAGTGTGCTTGTCCAACAGAACAGTAGAGAGAGCAAACTCTCAATAAAAGTCTAGATCACTCAGTTTAGTTAGCCTTTGACGTAGAACATGGCTCCCAGTTATAGAAGACTTGCACAGGGGCTAGGCAGAGGCCTTTGAGACAGTAACGGCTATGGATTCAGATCTATTCACTCAGCCTCTCTGCACAAAAAAAGTTGTGTAAAATCATAGCTCACTGCTTCTGTGCCAATTACTGCTTGGTACTGCTACCCTTTGGCTTCAGCAGCACTCCGGCTGCCAGCGGCTTGTGAAGCAGCCCGCCTCAGAAGTGGTGGAGTGATGTGACGGGAGCAGCTGAGCGTACTTCAGGTTGCAGATGCAAACACGCAGGCATGCCTCGCACAATCAGAGAAATGTTGGTCTTGCACACTGTTAGAAGTAGTTGAAAGTATGTGAAAAGGTTGCTGGATAGATATCCAGATGAGAGAATGAAAGGTCTGTTCGCAGTACACAACTCATCCAGCATCAGTAAGAATATGTTTTTTTTTTATCCTGCGTAAGCATTGACTGCTTGCTAACTGATTGCACCACTCAATCTAAGCCTGTGATAGCAGCGGTGTAAATATAAGCCTCACGTCGCTCTTTGAATGAGGGGCTAGGCCAACGTCATATAGATCATCACGATCAGCACTACCTCTGCTACTTCCTGATTTCAAGTATGTTCAGCTTGAACATTATAATTCTCCTTCTGCCAGGCAAGTGTCTCAGATTTGTGCTTCATCTCTGCGCTTGATGTACCTCATACTTTCTCACAGTCAGTTTGTCAAACCTGTGAAAAGCATTATGAATAACTGCTCCTCTGTCTGCTGCACCAACCCACTTCTGCCACACAGCAAAAACAAAGGAGGGTCCAATAAAAAGGAATTGTGTGTGTGTCTGTGTGTGTGTGTGTGTCTGTGTGTGTGTGTGTGTGTGTGTGTGTGTGTGTGTGTGTGTGTGTGTGTGTGTGAGTGCGCATGTGTGTGTTTTGGAACGTAGTTTGCCTTCTGTGACCGCTGAATTATTGAACACTGGAAATGTCAGATGGTCTTTTTGCTGGGGCAGACAGAGACATAGGTAGAGAAAACTATGTATTAACAATAATGGTCAATAGAAACAACAAAGGTACCTCATCGATCTGTGGAGCATTGTAATGGATTATGCAAATGTGTTTGTGTATATATATATATATATATATATATATATATATATATATATATATATATATAATTTATTTAGTCAGAATCCAATGTTATAGGAATTAATATAGAGATGTCTCCACCTCCAATTTGTGGCTGTGACAGCAGGCACTTTTCTGGGAAGGCTCTTCACAAGATTTTGGAATGTGCCAGTGAGAATTTGTGCCCATGGAGTCAAAAGGGCTTTGGTGAGGTCAGGCATTGATCTTGAACAAGAAGACCTGGCTCACAGTTGATGTTCCAGTTTATCCCAAAGATGTTCAGGAGGGTCAGGCTGTGCAGGCTGTTCTTCTACACCAAACTCATCGAGGCATGTGTCTGTGGACCTCGCATGTGCCCAGGGGCACAGTCACACTTGAACAGGAAACGGCTTTCGCCAAACTGCAGTCACGAAATTGGAAGCATATTACGCTCCAAAATGTCTCTGCATCTTGTAGCATTAACATTACGTTAGCCTCTCTAGTGCCAAAAGTTTTGCCCGTCAAACTGCTAGTTAGTAACCAGTGATTTATCTCTCCACAGAGCATGTTTCCATGGCTGCAGAGTAAAGTGGTGGCATGCTTTAAACCCCTTCAGCTGGCTCTTGGTGTTGTGCATAGTGATCTCAGGCTTTTTTACTGAACCTCGGCCAGGGAAACCTGTTTAATGACGTTCCTGAGTACAGATCTTGCACTGATGATGTCTGGAGCACTCTGTAGGTGATTAAAATAAAATAAAAATACTGTGTTTTTCTCCTCATGGTGCACTCAACAGCGCCGCCCTGTAGGTTAGGACGAAGTATTGCTGAGCTGTCCTAGACATTTCAATGGCCTAGTCAAATCACTTAGCCGTGCAGAAGCTGACTGGCAAAGATGACACCCTAAGACAGTGCCACTGTCACTGAGCTCTTCAGTACAGCCCACTTTACTACCACTGTCTTTGGACCTTGTATTTCTATGTGCTATTTTATACACCTTCCAGCAGTGGGCGTGGCTGAAATACTTGACCTCGGTAATTAAAACCCTAGAGTGCTCACAATTGTAGTGTATCCAATAATAGTATAAGCAGGCCTTGGAGTTTCCTTATTATGCTGTGTCATTTTTTAAAGTCATTTGATATTTGCTGATAAGGGTGTTAAAAGGAAGAGAAAAGGGAGATGGAGAAGAAAGTGTGTGTGTGTGTGTGGGGGGGGGGGGGGTAGTGAGTGTGTGAAGGTTCAGTGCTGTAGAAAATGATCCAATTAGCTGATCTGGCTGCAGGTAATATGTGTAACATACGTGTCCCAGTGGCAATTAGTGGCAGCCTAAATTTGTCAGGGTTTGGCATTTGTAGAGCTTACACAGTAGATATCTGGCTCAGTATTAGAGCAAGCATACCAGAGAAAGCTTACACAAGCACGCAGTGTTGCCACCACCATACCCTGCTATTTTTGTACGTGCCTATTTTCACAGATTTGGGTTTTCGATGTAGCACATTTTGGGGTTATTTTTGGATTAATATTAATTGTTTTCACAATTATTTTCTATATCTCTCTTTAATAAATTTTGTAAGGTATGTAACTAATTATCCCTCTTTTCACAACTCACTGGGTTTGATCTTCCCTGATCCATCAGTCATTTAGAGATGAGAACCCCTGGTGATCACACTGGTTGTTATTTTTAGGTGTTTCCGTCTGAGGGATGCTGTATTTCCTCTTTAGTAAATGGGAAAAGACTGTTTCAGTGGTAGTGAAGGGAAATAAAAAATACACAGCTCAACTGTTTTTCATTTCCAAACACTGAAATGATCTCAACTTAAAGGGTGGGTGGATGTCACTTGCTATGTATTTTGAGTGTGAGAAAGCAGAAAATATGGTCATCTTTGCAACCCTCTGGCAGTCTTGATAAAATGCATTATCACTACTATTATCACTACTTTCCTTACATAATAACACATAAATTAGGTGACACTTTCTTGATCCTGGATTAATGTCATATATTCCCTAATTAAATCATAACATTTGCATAATGTTTTGGATCAGTTCATCAGTAAATGTTTGTAGGATACTTTGCAGTGAGCTTCTGCTGCATTAGTGCACACTGGCAAAGCAGATTGGGACACGGCATTCTGTAAAATTGAATTGAAGCAAAAGCATCTTTCCGGAAGCACCAGTTTTAACTGCATCACAGTCTTGTTTCAGTAGAGGGAAGAGGTGTTCTCATAGTCTTCCATAACAAAGTAAACTTGCAAGTAAGTCAAATAAACCTATGTTGCTAATTGTAAACTAAATTGCACGTATGTTAATGTTGTCTTTGCATTCTGGACTGATTCTTTTTAAAGTTTGTCTGGTCGCTTAGCAACAAGACAAGCACAATGTGTTACGGTAGTAGATAATCACAGCTGGAAAAAAATGTTTTGTCCCCAGAGACAACCATTGGAGCCATGAACATTTTACAGAGAACATGGTTTGATTTATTACTGAGCAAACAGTTCTACCCAATGAAATGTTAAATTCTATGGAATCTATGCACATACATAATCTAAAGATAAATCATAAAAATTCCTCCTTCCTTATTCAAATCCCACTTCTTTACCATCATCCACTTATGTAAATTGTCACCTGTATTTTTTTTCTCCTATTCTTTAATTAAAAGCCATAATTGACTAGAGAAGTGTTTAGGATTAATATTGAGCTTTTTCAGGCTGCTTGCCTTTCACACAATCTTTTGGACTTGAAGTGCTGAGGTACCAGCATGATTCTCCTGACAGTAAATCTGGTCCTGACACAGTGAGTCTGATTGAGGCCCACACACAGCTCCCTTTGCACTTGTGCTCGAGTCCCCAGTGGCTCTTCCTGCTGTAGTCTATTGTCGGCCATTTTGTTTCACTTGGTTGCTCCATAAAGCTTCACTTTGAAGCCCAGACCACTTGCATTGTTTCCTGTGTATCATTACTGAGGCAGGCAAGACTTCAAAACAGTAGATATTTTTCAGGGTAGGAGAAAAACCCTTTGAGAAAAATAGATGTGTAGAATTTTTTTTTTCTTGAGTACTGCTAAATTCAGTGTGCTTCAAAATATATTGGTATACAATAAAAGTGAAGATAATTCAGATTTGTTAAATTGAACTTAACTTTTGAACTTAAATGTTATGTAAATGTACATTCTTCAACCCCTATAGCTAAACTAAATATCCAATGAGATTTCATTTTCTGCTGAAAAAGCACATACATCTCCCCATCTAACTGGATACTGACCTCAACTTATTACTCTCTCCTCCCCCAGGACAAAGAAGGTGAGTCAGTGTTTCCGCATCGTGTACCGCCACATGGAACGAACACTGTCCCAGGAGGAAGTGAGCATGGTTCACCAGGCCATTGAGCAGACAGCTGAGCAGGAGCTGGGGGTTCAGGGCAGATACTGAGCCTGAGTTCTCCTCCTGAGCCTCCCGGACCGCGTGAAGTACCTTTTTAACAACGTTGCAGGATCTTTAAGAACTACAGATACCCTTGGACATCGTGTGTTCGGGCCTTTGCCCTTGACCCTGGCCACCAACCTCGGTACTCATCTCCTGTATCCTGCGCAGCGTGTTGAGGTTCCTGTTATCCTGTTGCCTCTGGGAACCTTTGATCTGAAGCACTGAATGGCTGGATTTAAACACCTCCATCACATCAGCATACTGCCCAGAGGGAACGGGCTTTGATTTAATACAGACGTCGTCGTACTCGTTTACAGCCATGGATTCCGGCCAGCGCTGGGGGGCGGATGAGAAAGAGTCCAGTGAGGACACTTACTCTGCGCCGACTTCTCACTTTGCGTTTTCCTAACAACAATTTGAGGTGGCACGTTGAGACATTGTGTGCAGAAAACTGGTCTGGACATTAAATGCTTCCTGAAGCTTCAGGAGTAATGGGGAAGCAAGCAGAATGCAGAAGGTTAACAACCTTTAATGTGTGACTTGGGAGTGTTGTAATAATAAAATAAACATTTGGATATGTGAGATTTGATGTTGTCTTATAAGTCATAATTGTTTTTCGGTCGATGCTTCTATGTTGCCATAGACCTTGATGTTACTGGACATTTTATCAAGGTAAAACACCAGAGATCACAAATGAACCGATGAATTTTCATCTGTGCGTCTTCATTTCTTCTGGTTTTTTTTGCAGGTGGTATCATTATAAAAAAGGAGATTTATGCAAATTCCTATAAATCTGAAATCATGAGCTTCTGTTTAAAGTTCTGGAACCTGGTAGGTGTGTTTTCAGTGTGTTGTTCTTGTAGTACTTGTTGAAAAATTTGACAATTTTCCTGGACTTCTTATGTACAAGTTGTCAAAAACACTAGAACTACTGAGCCCCACTATTATCCCCAGCTCTTGTGACAACCTTTTATGCATCTTGCTTGTGGGAATGCCTAAGAATATTGCATATCTAATATGATCAAATTAAATTTCATTTTCTTTCATCCTTTCAGGTCATAAGTTATTTTTTTATTAAAATTTAAAGAGGCTGGTTTGCAACACATGGTGCATGATGATCAGCTCTCATGAAAACTACAAAATATATTTCATTTTCCTCTTTATTAAACGCCCATTTGAAAACATCACCCCAGATTCTGTGACTGTGCAGTGGAGTAAAGGATCCTTCGCAGCAACAGTGACGCTGCTTTTGTTGACTGAGACAGGTAAACTATAGTCCCCCCTCCAATAATATTTGTTGGAACATGTCACAAAGAAGAGCCAAATTATGTCTTGTGATGTGGGTGTGTGTGTGTCTTGTCTGTAGCCCTTTCTCCGCCTTTTTCCTCTCGCCCTCCTCCCGTTTGTTTATGAAGGGTGACAAAAGAATGGAGATGTGGTCTCTTCAGGGAAGAAGCTCAACTGGAGTCAGAATAATGAATGTGCGATGCTTCGTGATGGGACACTGAGTGGATGGTGCCCAGACTGCTGAGCACCAGCGTGTCTAGTGGGGCTGAAGTTTTTGTGTTCATGCGTTACTTTAGCTTCAACCCACTTTGGATTTGCTAACCAATTTCATGCCAGTTTCTCTATGTTTTTCTTTTTTTTTCAATTGTGTAGACAAAAATGGTTAGATTAATGAAATTTCCTGTCTTCCTCCACTGAGGGTAGTCTTCCCTGTTGTGCAGGTATAATATTTCAAAGATATATAAATTATTTTTGTCAGAAACTTGACTACAGGCAAATCCTCAGTTGTAGCACCGAAAAACTAATAGAAAATGGGAATAAAAATATGTTTACATATTGTTTAGCATGTTTACTTAGTAGATTATTAAATCCAGACTTACTTAGTTGGGTCCTCAAAGTAGACAGCACAAATAGATTAGTGTCCAAAAATACCCTTAACTAAGACATTGTCAGAACCAGGTGAAATGAGAGATAATTCTCTCAGATAATTTACATTCTTTTGTCATTAATCTTTCAGGCATTGCTGTGTGATACTCTATACTTGGCATTGTTGAGAGACCTTTGTAGAGAGAGGTTTTCCTGTTGTTCAGTTTCTGTTACCTCAACAATTCTAGGACCTTTGCCCTCAAGCAAAAAGGCATGAAGGTTAATTTAAAGTTGAGTGCACTGTAACCTCAAATCGAGTTAGTGTATAAAGTAGAAGAGGAAGAAAACATGAACCCTGTCCAGTCTTCCACCTCTCTGAGAATGGGAGAGTTGGGTTTGAAGGTCTCTGGCTGCTTCAACATGAGCATTGGAACACACTGTGGATCAATAGCAGTACTGGGGGCAGGTGAACACCACAGAGAATGGGCCAGATCAATCAGGGGAAATTAGATGAGAAGAAACAGCAAATGAACCATCTATCACCACTTTCATGTAGAAGTAAGGGATGGGGTTCAACTGCCCTGGGGCATGTACACACGTGTTCCCTCACACGTGTTCCCTCACACGTGTTCCCTCACACGTGTCCTTTCGTGTCGGGGAACATCCACTCATCATTGTGCTGTAATGTATTTATAAAACTAGCTTTATTTATTAACGTTTTCGTATTGACCAAAATGGTAACACCTTGCCATTCTTCTGGCATCCCAGATAGGAAGTTGATGTGGATACATGTCGTTTTAGTTGAGCTTGACATTTTGATTTCAGCACTATGTTGGATCAACGATAAACTGTCCATGAAAGTTGCCTAACGTTGGCAGCAAAGCCGATGATTACATGTTAAGAAATTGTTGACCAATGATGCTCAAGCTCATTCTGGCAATTTCAACAGAAAGAAGAACAATTATAGACTCTCTCTGAGGTAAGGAGAAAATTGCTCAATTTTCTAATGTAATAATGCCTGTTGTCTGAATCTGTTGGCAGTATATCGGTTCTAAGTGAACATTATTTTGAAGCGTAAATGTCCTTTACATTACTATGACAAGCCTGGTTGTGTGTGTAAATTTTATTTTATTTTTTTTTTTTTTAATTAATGATTAATGATTCATAAATGATTTAAATTTATTAATCATTTTCTATTCCAAGTAAGTAAATATCTTGTTTAGCACAATTCTTCATTTTTATTGTCCTTTCTTACTTTATGAACAAGCACAGCTTTTATACTTATACTTCAGGTTTACACACATGGGTCAGACACGACCCACATGCATTTACCATTTCAAAGCTCACATAAGTATTGTTTTTTCAGTTGTTCTAACATTAAACAATATTTGATGACAGTAGTGAAATGTAATGTAATATTTGATTACATTACCTTGAGAGAGAGTACAATACTTGTCAGAAAATTACAAGTAATTATTATTTGCTAGCTAGCTGTTGAACCTGTAGGTGGCCCGTGGTCCTCTGGTACAACATCACCACACAAACACCTTGGTTATGTGGGTGGTGTGAACAATGCACGCTGCCTATTCGTCAAAGAGCTGGGCAAAGAGCTCGTCATGTCACATATGAAGAGACGCGTGGAGGCAATGGGAACATGTGGATTACAAAAACAAACCACAACCACCACCCAGCCAGAAGAAAACACCCCGAAGGAGGACCAAGGAAAGAGGGAGAGGTGTCCTCCCTGCCCTCTTACCAAAGACAGAAAGGCCAGCCGCTGGTGTTCCCAGAGCACCAGGCCTGTGTGCAAGGATCACAAACATTTAGTGATCATCTGTGAGGAATGTAAATGCTGAGATAGCAGTATGTGCTCTAGTTATGTGTCGAGTGCTATTTTGTTTTGTTTGAACACATTTCTCCAGTTTACAGTTCGGTTCAGGGTATTCTGTTATCACTGTTCTGTTATTTTCTGTCTTGGTTCTGTTATTTAGTTCCTGTTTAATTTTAGTAGTAGTTGTCCGCTTGTTTTCTGTTTCATGTTTACTTCATGTCTTTTTACTTCTCGTTGTCGTTTTGTGTCACACCTGTCTTGTTTTGTTTGTTCTGCTCATTCACCTCACCTGAGCCTCTCCTCCCTCTTGTCACCTGTTCCTCGTCCCCTTGTCTGTGTTTGTACTCAAGTCCTGTTTTCTGTTCAGTCTTTGTTAGTCTTCCAAAGTACGTCTTGCTGTTCTTGTGTTAGTCTGGTAGTCATGTTTGTCTCGTAGTCATCGTAGTCATAGCCATAATCTTAAGATCTTGTTGTCCTTTCCAGTTTTCCCTGTTTGTTTTCTTCTTCTATTTTCTGTTTTGGATCTTGTCTGTACCCTTTATTGGTTATATTAAAGATGTTTTGTTCAAACTCCCAATGTTTGGCCCTACTTACTACTAAAGTACTCAGGGTTGCAACTACATACTTTCTGAGGTGTATGCAAACATACTATCGGCGCCCCCCGCACTCCACCCCCCACCCCCACCAACTCTGCAAATAATTTTCTGGCATCAATTCGGCGCCCCCTCTAGTGCAGCGCCCCTATGCGTCGCATACGCTGCATACCCCCTTTTTGTGCCACTGAAAGTACTTCTACTTGAGACAAATTATTGTAGCATTAAGTTACTTTATTTTATATCACTTGGATTGATGGGTCCTTTTTGACCCATGTGTGTAATTTCAATGTAGTAATATAAGTATTTTTGTTCATAAAATATTAAAGTAAATCTGAAATAATGATCAGTGGCAATCACAAACAAGATTTCTAATGAATACTTGGGATATTCAATCATAAGATAAATATATTTCGAAAAATAGGCCGTAGAAAAATCCAGCCAGCATGAAATAACATTGGAAATGAATGCAGGTAATTTCGACCCATGTTGTGCATTAGAGGGGGTTCGCATATGTTGTGCATAAAAGGGTTTGAATCTGATTCGAATATGTTTTGAAATGCAGTTGTAAAAGCTTTACGCTTTGAATCTTTTTACATTGCTAAGCAATTTTGGATATGTTTTACCCATAGTGAATATGCGGATAATCTTGTCACATTTTCCAAAGCATAGACGATGTGCGATGAAAACCCATTGTAGTTAGCTAACATTTGGAGTCGTTAAAGCTTTACTAAGTTGAGTATAAATTGATTTCAGCTCCTAAATCTTTGCTTGTACAGATGTTAAATAATCTCATCAGCTATGTCCATGTCCATTTCTATAGGTTTTGTGTAAGATGTGTTTTCAATGCTTCAAGTGATATACTTTGTTGCAGATTAGACAGCTCTGCCAGACATCTTAAGAAAGGCTAGTTAGTATTCTGATTGACAATCAACTCAAGATTATGTGCACAAATGTATTTATTTATACACATGTATTATTTACTTTGTATGCATTTATATGTATGCAATATAGTTATGCTGATATTTACTGTTTCTTAAATTTGTGCCAATTTCTTTACTATATAGAATATAATGTTCCTTGCTGTATGATTTTAAAAGATTGAAATATAATTGAAGTGATATTGGTATTCTGTTGAGTTTTTGTTTAAATTTCAATGTCATTTCAATATTCAGGGTGCAAAATGAAGAATGAAGAATCAACAGATTAGAACATTGATTCAGTGTAGTTAATATTGACAGTTTGACATTGATTTAACCTCTAATCAATTACAGATTACTATCTGGGATGGAACTTGCAGGGACGCACAGTTTGATTCAGTCATATAACTATTTGTTTCTTGTGTATATGTATGAGGATGGAAAAGTGTGTGAGGCTCATGAAAATGCTCTGCTAGGATCTAACACACTCCGTGTGAATACCAGAGCAGATCTTGCCAGCATCAAAGTGCCATATCTTCCTTCGAAAGGGCAACTGTCTGAAGACCCAAAAAGAAATTCTTCTGCATCGACACTGGAGTTTACAAATACATTATAACTGTTCAAAAGGGCTAGTTCCAGTGAGCAAAATGTATCTTTAATCTATAATATTCCTCAAGGCGCACAATATATTTTCATAGAGCCTATCATACAAGTCTTTATGTATGAGTCACATTTGTCTGATGTAGTGCATGCATAAGCCTTCATTTGCCCCTTTTTTCCAGTCGGGCTGAGTAACCCCCACATATTAGCCCGTGGCTCTCCTCTCCAATAGGATCTGCCGCGACCAGCTGTACATATGGAGTCATATATCACGTCTGTGTCCGGTAGAGTCAGCAGGAAACTCGGGCGCAGACAGGGGAAGGGTTAATAACGGCATTACCGTGGGCTGCGGGTGATGCCGAGGGTGCATTAAGTTGCGCAGTTATTCAGATCGGATCCCGTTAAGGGAGGTGGTGGAGCTGCCAGGCGGCACCCATATTAATCACACCAGTGCCGCAAGTTCCCCTTGCTGCAGTCAAGCCCTCTGGGGGAGGCAGGGGAGCGAGGCTCTGCAGCTCTCCTCCGTAGGCATGGCCGGCTGAGTCCCAAACCGCAAAAGCTCCCTGAGCAGCTCACACTGAAATTTGATCCTCAATATATCATAGATGAGTAGCCATCACCTCCTAATTAGGGAAGGGTGGCAGATTCTCATTAGCCAAAAATACATAATGTGCGCAGTTCAGGAGGTGATCTTATCCGTGTCCTGGCCATGAAGAAACAAGGCTCAGGTTGCATATCCATGCAGTCATGTCCATGCAACATCATGCTAATTACAGACCTCATGTTCCCTTTATTAACATATTGCTATACTGCAAGCCATTTGCCCATTTTCCCAGCTGTCAGTGAGTAACAAAGAATTTGCACTGTCTGGTTTGGCCTCCATAAATGTAAGTGTAATAGCTCTTTGGGTATGTGGGGTAGGCTTTGGAGAATTGCAGCCTTGACGTTTGAAATAGTCTGGACTGACGCATCGCTCTGTGTGTGTGCCCTGCAGTCCTTTCTCACCACTCTCAAAGTGCTCTCTTGTTATATCTCATTCTTAGGTGCCCTGTGGCTATTTGTTTTGTGCTTGTGTCATCTGAAAAACAGGTGCCAGTGAGAGAAATGGTGAGAGGGTGCTGAAAATTAAAGTCTCTCTTTGATACAGGAGATTTATTGAACTGGTCTTATGGAGACACCGCACTCACCTACAGAAGTCACACACTGCTGCAGCAGTGTGGTAATTGGTAAAACTTTTAGTTTTGGGAAGCCATGTGAGGATAAGCACGAGTGTAAGGATATCTTCCTAGATGACAAAGCAATTTGAAAAGCTTGCAAGTGCTTACTCTGTTATATAGCAGCCAGTGAAATCTGGCAGTAACCTTTGTTGCATCTAAACATGTCAGTGTCGAGTGAAGCCACAAGCGGCTGACGTAAGCAGAGCTCCGAGTCAGCTTTTGTTCTGCTGATGAAGGCACTGTATATTTTATACTTTGGCATCTGTAATGGGTATCAACTTTTCATATCTCAGTTGCGAAACATAACATATTCTGTCATATTTGGACAGAAGCCACATGCAGACCTGGGATGACTCTCGTGTTTGATGTTCTTACCATGTTTCTTGTGCGCGTCTGCAGAGGGCTCTCCAAACCCAAGCCAGGTGAAGAGATTCGTGGATTCACATATGGAAGAACAGGATACATATTTCGCTCCTCAAAGAGCTTGCACTCTGAAGCAAAAGTGAAGAGGGCTGATAGTGTCAGCAGCATATTCTATCAAATATTCAGTATGCATGTATACATCATGAAGCAAGCTCCTTTGTATACAGGGTGTTTTTTTCCCACCACAGGCCGTGCAGAGCTTGCTGTTTTAGTGCTCTGTCTGTATCCATTCTGAGTGATTAACAGGTCACTACACAGCTGCAATTAAAATACACCTTGACCCACGACTGAAGGCATTTTAAATTGGGCATTAAGCAGTGGAAACTAGCATATGAATTAAAAGCCTCTGCATCTGCTGCCTGTCGGTTACTGAGCAAACTCCAAAATCCCACTGCTGCATTAAAAAGTTTAGTTTTATGACTGACTTAACAAATCCCCGCGTTCTGGAAAGACAAAACCAATGCCAACGAGGGCAAAGCAGCATGCAGCGGCACGGGCAGACGGCAGTTCTCCAGCGTGGAGCAACGAGGTGCAGCAGAGGAGGAACCGTTTAGAGGAGGCCAGGACCAGGCAGGCTCTCAGCCAACAGGCACAGACCTCAGCCGTATCTGAGACTCCAAAGTGCTAAGAAATGGTTGCCATGGAAATTCAGCTCTATCGCAGCCTGACTGGGGTTCCAAGAAGAAGCTCCGTTTACGAACAGCTGTTCCACATCTGCTCCGTCTTGCTCAATATTAGGCCCCTGCTTTTGGTGCCATTCCCTAAATGAGGCTTTGTTTTCGATAACGGATGCAGATGTGTCGTTTGTTCTCAGGTCTCTAGGTTTGCGTGCTTTTTACAGACGAGGGGGCGAAACGTTCATTTATCGTAGTGTGTGATCTGCGACAAGTGTTTGGTCTGATTATGAGACCTTTCAGTAACATTACTGACCAGTGCTTATGTCACGTCAATTACCCAATTACAACCTCATAGTAATGCCACATCATGTTAACATGTATCAGGCTATATTGTTTTTTTACTGAAATAAATGAAGCCCAAGCTTTGCTCTTCATTTCTGAGGGCTCTTGGAAATGTTCATTCATTCAGGTATTTACAGGGAGTGTGTATTTTCCCTTATTACAGAGTAAAGTCACCCCAGGTGAGCCTGATGCCAAAGCTATTTTCAGCTCATTGATGTTGGCAAAAAGTCTGTGTCATGCTTTCTCTAGAGGTTTACAGTAGAGCATGAAGACAACCATATTCATTACAAGCAATTGATTGCTGTTCATTTAAGTTATTCTACCAACCCAGAACTTCCTAGAATACCTAAAAATGCAATGTGCTGTGTTTCTGGGGTGTCTGGGAGCGAGGTGAATTCCAAATTGTTGCTCCGGTGTGATTTCCTGTTGGTTTTGTACATTTAGGGCAGATATTTTTAGAAAGTGGTGCATGGCTGTGCAGAGGTAGTCACGCTCACGTGAGCCACTGTAGCCAGTTCCGTCGGACATCTGCTCTGCTGCTAAGCTCACGTCTGACAGAAACTGATGGAGACATTTTTCCTCTGCACAGCCGTGGAATCCTTGATCAGGCTGTACCCATGTGAGGAAACCTTCTTGCTCCTTGTTATCCCTGCAAAATGGTGTAACGGAGAACGGGAGGGGCTGAGAGTTGCGTGTTGGGGGTGGGGGGGTGTAGGTGTAAAGCTGTAAGAAGGATGATGTCATCTACAGGATTTCGAGAAAAGATAATGTCTGCCTGCTTGATATGACTGTTTTGAAGGAGGTTTGTTTTATCTATGTGAATACAGACTGCATTCGCATGAGTATATAAATAAAAAGGGTGCACATTTCAAATCTATTTTCTTTTCATTTGCACAATCAAAGACTAAACTATAATGTACTGACTACAAAGAATTGCTATGCATGGAATGTATGTGCAAGGATACAATATATGTGTCAGGAGTGGCACTTGATTTCTGTCACACATCATAGGGTGCCTGCATGCGTTCTTTCTGTTCCACACCATGTTTGCTTAAAGAGATGAAGGAAGATCTACTATCAGAAAAACTCTCTCCCGCCCTCTCTCTCTCACTCTCATGCTGTCTCGTTCTTTCACTCTCTCTCCTTCTCTCTTTCCTATGCTCCTTCATTTTTGTCTCTTTTGTTCATCTGCTCTTTCTTTCTCTCTAGTTCTATCTCTTCAGTTCTTTCTTCCTGCCTTCTCTCTAGTCCTCCATGACACCGTGCAGGGTGGCAGCACTAACCCTGTGCTCCCAGCATGGCTAGGTCCTGCGGCTGAAGCAGGCAGTCTGTGATCCATCTCCGACAGCGCAGGTGATCCGTGGCAGCTGCGCATGAGAAAAGAAATCAATTTTAATGTCACTGCGCAGCTTCTAACGGCCGAAGACCCCTGAGCTCTGGCAATTAGTCTGGTTTCCTCTCTCTCACTTTCTCTCTCACTCACTCACTCACTCACATTTTTTGCTGTTTCTCTTTTTCTGTGTGAGTTTTGTTAAGTCACTTTCAGTTACCATAATGCTTTGTAGTTCCTCTCACTCACTGCTGTTATTTGGCATTCTTTCTCTCTATCTCTCTCGCTCTCTCTCTCTCTCACACACACACACACACACACACACACACACACATCCTCTCGTTTTCTTTTTGCTCTGTGTCTTCCTGATTCCTGTGATTCTTTTTCCTCAATACAAACTTTTTTTTAATCTGAAATATCAAAGTACATTTTTTCTCTTTGTTATAGGTATTCTGTAAGTGGTCACTGACCAGACATTATATTACTGGTAACAGAAGTGAGGCCCCAGTGGAGAAATGTTTTTCTTTTTACTGTGTAAAAGCCAGCGGAAGGAGTCTCATACACGTGTAGTGTCCAGCAGGCCTCCAGGGATATCGAAGGAACAAAGGCTTATTCAAGTGCTGCATCTAGCTGAGGCACTACCACAACTTTGTTTTACATGGATGTTTAGACACTTAATATGAATTGTGGTTGCTGCAGCCATGAGTCATAGCCAAATTAGATTATGTATTTCACAGCTTTATGGTGTTATACTACCTAAAAATTTCATTTTAAAATAAAGCACAGTAGATTGTGATATTCTTGTGTCTGTTCATTGTGTCTAACCTAAATATGCACTTTGATGACAGAGACTTTATTTAGTAATTTTAAAGCAATGAGACACTCACAGGTGTACAGGTTCACAACATAAAGTAAGGAATGTACAATCTAAAAAAATTTTTTTAGAAAGTTTGTTTCCAAACTACAAAGCTCTCAAGAAACTGGTTGATGTCTAAATGCGGTGTGCATCTTATCATTTTAGCAACATGTAAAATTATATCATTTTAGCATATTTCTGCTTCATATGTTCACACCAGTTGTATGTGCTGCATGCAACAAAAATCTCAACCTGTGATATTTCTTGGTGACCATGACTGTAATAAAACAAAAAAAATCTCACAATTCTCTAAGAGTTCAAATTCATCAGTCCTCTCCATTACTATACCTTCTCATTTATAATGACTTTCAGGACAATTAAACTGGCTTAATTTTTCACTTCACCAGTAATTCTGACGATTCGACACAGTGTTAAAATCTTACTGACTGTATTCCCTCTGACCTCACACCAAGTGTGGAGTCCCTGCCATCATTTCAGTCTGTGGAAGAGGCCCCTACCTCACCAGCCTGCCATGCCTGCTGGAAAGTGACCTGGAAATTAGGTGAGAAATGGGAAGTAACCGCTGTGATGCACCAGACCTCCTCTTTATTTCTTCATTCCATGCTGGCCCAGGCAACCATAATGAACTGGGCACATATCAGGAGGAGAAGGGGGGTGGGGGGAGGGGAGCTGAGTTTTCATTATTAATCAAAGACTCTGGGAGCACATTTTTGCCTCAGCTTAAACAAGCATCCCACTGGAATCCATTAAGTCACAATAACCAGTGAAGTCATTGTTCTCTGCCTTGCATTTCATAGATCTTCATCCTGGTTTTGTTGTTGCTTTTTTGTTGTTATTTTTGGGTTAAATATTACTATTAAAATGTGAGATGGATGCCTTGATAAGAAATTCTTCAGCATTAGTCTTGAGCAAAGTGCCATTTACTAAAAGGTTTGTTTGTTTTTGTTGTTGTTTTTTCTAGTCAAATATATTTCTCCTAAAAGTGCACAAAAACAAGAGGAAAGCAATGGAGAGGGAAAGAATGTGAGAAATTAAGTCCAAACTGGTTCTGTGCCCTCAGATCCCCGGGGTGTCTGTCCATAGTCATGAATCCAGCCAGTGACTCCATGTCAGGAAAGATCTTGGAGAATTTCCATTTGCACAAGATGGTGTTCAGTGTCAAAAAAAAGCTCACTTACTCACCCATGATACAAAGAGGATTATTTCTCATCAACAAGGTTGTGTTATAAATTTGACCATCAAACTAATGTTTGTGTGTTTTTTTTTTTTTTTTTTGCAGTAAGAACAAAAATATTTGGTTCCATTCTGAGATGCAGCTGCTACAGCAGAGATCATTTTCCCCCTCAGCCAGTCCACTGTCCAATTGGTACTTGTAGTTTCACAAAGGGCTGATCTTGACACTAGTGCTGTAATGTAATTTAATCAGAACTGACTGATCGTTAAGATTAATTTCCATGTAAATTAAGAAATATAAAATATCTGTTGGACAGCTTAAGCACTCTGCGGCTTGACACATCTCGTTGCTGATGCCCTGTGAGGAGTGGTCACATGGTCCTCCTCTCTCCAGCAGAGCCTCGTCCTCACACACCATCTCATACCATCACCATCAGTTTGGGCAACGTAAAGAATGACATAAAAAAAAACAAACAGACAAAGGTAAAATCTCCAGTTGATAGCTCCTCTGTCTCCAGCATACAGCGCCATGCAGTGAAAGTACAGAGGCTAAAATAGTTAGTTCTGGAAAAAATCTATTATTTCCTGTGTAAATATAAAAGCATATATAGATAAAGGGATACATTTGCTATATCCAGAAATTGTGCTTTGATGAGCAAAGACATTGTCAACATTGAAAGTACAATAAAATGCTACAAAATGTAATATTTGTTATTTAACCAATAATGCTACAGTTTCAATAAGCATACATACCTCTGACACCACCACAGTTCCTGACACAGTTCATGTGATTCGCTATTCTCCAATGCAAACTCATACAATGACTTTAGAGGGAAAATTAAACCATTCAGATGAATGATCTGAATGCTAAACCTAAAACCCACCAGGTCCTGGCTTCCATGTATAACAAAGAAAGTATTCAAATAAAAAAAAAATTAAACAAAAGGTACAATCAACTCCTTGAGCCTCTCATTTAGGATTTATTTTCACTCATCATTAAAAGGTTCAGGTATATCAATCAAAGCTAATATTTTATTAATTCCAATAAATAGCGATCTGCAATGACTAGTTTGGCAGAAGACAAAAATCTACCCAGAGCTGCACAGAAAAACTGTTTTTCTGTGCACCAAGAATGTAAGAACACTGCCAAGGCAACCAGGAAGGAAAAAGGTGAAAATTTATGGACTACATTTATCAGTCTCTCATTCACTTTATATTTAATCAGTTAAGCAATAAATGGACTTGTCACTTGCTTACATTTACTGCAGAAGAAACCAATGTAAATCAGATCGGGAGTTGGCTGGTTCAGTCTTGACAAAAGGTGCACCCAGAAGACCTTGAAAATATGAGAACATGGAGATGTTTGTAACCTAATATTAGTTTCTATGTTACATTATTTTATGCCATGTGCTCATCTAAAATAATTTAAACAACTATACAGAAGAGCCATTGTTTTAAAAACACAGATATGCTCAGAAATAAAACAACACAGTATGAAATGGATCTCTTCTTTGCTGCCAAGTGATATCAGGGCTTTTCAAAGTTGGGGTACTGCAAACTTCTGGCGACCCACTTTTGTGGGCTCACACTGAGCTCAGCTGCCTGCTCCACCAGATCCTCGTGCCTGGTGCACTTCTGCTCGCTGGCTTCTTCCATGTTCTTCTCAGTGAACTTCATTTCCACATGATGATCTGTCCCATGTAGCCTGGAAATATAACCATGGGTGTTTCTCCCCAGCATTCATAAATAACATGTTCTTCAGTCTTCAGTGTTTGCTGCAGGGGGTGGCTGTGATGATGGGTATGTGATTATGTGGAGCAATGCTTTGTTTGGGTTTTTTTATTTATTTTTTAGAACTACTAAAGGTCCCTCACCCATGACATAGAGGTCAGGTGTGACAGCATCTCACTCTGGCCTCAGGTGTGAAGGTGAGTTGGACTTCATGTGCTAGCACAGACAGCTTGGAAATCTGACCATATGATCTTATGTTGCAGTGTGTTCTTCCATCTTGTCTAAGCTCCCTGCTGTCCTAAGAGCCTTTTGCCTCGAGCATGACTCTACATTTCCAGCTCTCTATTCACTCTCCATTTCCTTCCTGAATATACCTCGATGCTCCTGTAAAAAGCACCATTGCTCTGGCACTTTGGCAAGCTAAGCCACCTCCACAGATACCTGCTCATCTTTTTCTCCAAGGTTTCCACTGTTGTCAGGGGAATTTCATATACCAGCAGAGACCACAAAACTCTGGGTAAGATGGTACGCTGATAAATCCAAGCCTTGAACCTACCAAGCAAACCGGATTTATTGACCTTAGTGAGCCAAGCTGCCAGGTCTCAACTGTTTTGTGAATGGCAGCACCCCAGGCTCTTGACAGTCTATTCTGTCAGCATTGGAATGGTGTTTTTGGACAGAGTGAAACGAAGCTTGTGTGCTACTTTTTTCAGCGCATGGGACCTTGCTTTTATAGGTTAAAACTCATCCTTACCCAGCTTCTCGAGGCTCTGTAGGAACCACCTGCTCCCTGGGACTGTGGTTGTTTCAACAGTCAAATCCACACATATTCATATTGGTGACTGCTGTATGTTGACCTTTTTCAAGGGACCTCTATAGTCCCCCCTCTGCTGCCTTGATGACCATGTTTATGGAGAGGGCAAAGAAAAAAGACTGAGGATCTATCCCAAAACCTAGTTGTCTACATAGACAGTGTTTATGGCAGTGTGCTTTGGCCATCCAAATGATAAAATACATTAAATATGCCGCCTACTGAAATACCTTCAATTTTAATTCAGCATCCAGGGATCTCAGCCGCTAGGACAATCCCACTATTCACCGCAAACACAACTTCTGCTCCTGGCGAAGTCATCAAATGTACGTTATTCTAATTCTCTCTGTTGTTAATATAATATTCAAGAAACATAAAGAATATATTTCTTTACTATATAAGACCACACAGCATTAATTTTACCTCTTAGGTTAGTTTGTGAGAGTTTTCAGTTTTATACACAGAGGGATTAGCATTTATGCTACTCAAGCTACTGTTGTGGATAGACAGCTAGCTAACAAACTTAAACGAGAATTAAAGATGTGATACTAACGGGAAGAGGAGAATCTACCGTGCTGAAATGCCGGTTTCATTGGGCGAGAACAAGCTGTGGTTAAATTGTTTTCTAGGGCGTCTCAATATGTCTTATGAGGATAGTTGTCAAGTTGCCTACGTGATCAGTACTTGGGCAGCTCACTGGGTTTTGGCATAGACCCTTTGATTGTGTAGACTGCTATATTGTCAATGTCAAGCGTGTGCCAGTCTGATACTACACACCCAGAAGTAACTCTTATCCTGAAGTTGCTATAGTAATCCAGGATCAGGTCTTTGATATTACTGGGAACAAAGTGACTGTGTAATGCTTCTTCCATCAGTTTGTGTGGCCTGGATTTATAGATCTGTGTCTGCTCCCACTTCTCTCAGGAGTTGTCACTAACAATATGCTTCCAGCAACCAGGAGTGCACGAGATGTCAAAACATCTGTTTGTTAGAAGGACCTCTTTCAAACATCAGGCCAAAGTATACTGAGAAGAGAGATGATTATTAACTGATTGCTGTTCATGGAGTTCTCATCTGTGGGGATCCAAACACCCTCAGCACATGTCCACTGGTTTGCAATTCTTTCCCTCTGCCACTTCACTCTCAAATATTTCCACAGTTGCAGTGGTTCTCAGTGTTTGTTCACAATGTAAACACTACTCAAAAAAAATAAAAAGAACACCAAAATAACAAATCATAAAATAAAATATTCTAGTTGAAAATCCGTAATTGTTTTTTTAAATAGTTCAATGCATTGAGAACAAAATAACAAAAATTATCAATGTAAATCATTGAAAAATTTTGGAATCATACTCAAAATCAAAGTGGAAAATCAAATGGCTGACTTCAGTGGAAATTCCACAAGACAAGTTAAAATGAGGCTCAGTAGCATGTGTGGCCTCCACATGCTTTTATGACCTCCCTGCGATGTCTGGGCATGCTCCTGATGAGGCAGCGGATGTTCTCCTGAGGAATCTCCTCCCAGACCTGCATATGGTCTCACAATGCATCTGAGGATCTCATCCCACTACCTAATGGCAGTCAGGGTACCTCTGGCTAGCACATGGAGGTCTGTGTGGCCCTCCAAAGAAATGCCTCCTCACACCATTACTGTCCACTGCCAAACCAGTCATGCTGGAGGATGTTGCAGGCAGCATAATGTTCTCCACGGCATCTCTAGACTCTGTTATGTCTGTCACGTGTGCTCAGTGTGAACCTGCTCTCATCCGTGAAGAGCACAGGGCGCCAATGGCGAATCTGCCAATCTTGGTGTTCTCTGGCAAATGCCAATCGCCCTAAACGCTGTTGGGCTGTAAGCACAAGTCTCACTTGTGGACGTCTGGCCCTCATACCACCCTCATGGAGTGTGTTTCTGACAGTTTGGGCAGAAATATGGATATTATTGGCCTGCTGGAGGTCATTTTGCAGGGCCCTGGGACTGCTCCTCCTGCTCCTCCTTGCACAAAGGAGGTCCTGCTGTCCTGTTGCCCTCCAACGGCCCCTTCCATGTCTCCTGGTATACTGGCCTGTCTCCTGGCATCTGCTCCATGCTTTGGACACTGTGCTGACAGACACAGCAAACCTTCTTGCCACCACTCGCATTGATGTGCCATCCTGGATGAGCTGCAGTACCTGAGCAACTTCTGTGGGTTGTAGACACCATCTAATGTTCCATCTATGGTGAGAGAACTGACAAAAATGCAAAAGTGACCAAAACATCAGACAAAAAGGATGAGAACAGAGAAAAGGTCTGTGGTCACCACCTGCAGAACCACTCCTATATAGGGGGTGTCTTGCTAATTGCCTCTCATTTCTACCTGTTGTCTGTACCGTTTGCACAATAGCAGGTGAAATTGATTCACAGTCAGTGTTGCTTCCTAACTGAACAGGTTGGTTTCACAGAAGCGTGGTTGACTTGGAGTTACAATATGCTGTTTAAGTGTTCCCTTTATTTCTTTGAGCAGCGAGGTTTTCCACTGGGCCCTGGAGAAATCAGGCTTGTTCCATTCACAAGTTCCATCTTGCTGCCATATTGGACCGCCTTCCAACTGGGTTCTGTTGTGGCAGATTTGGTTACGGCAAATTATTGTGTCCAAGCCCCTGCACTCTTGCTGGATCATGACGTTATGATGGAAGGTGTGGATCTCTTCAGCTGAGCACTCAAGGTGATCGCTTCATTTGTCACCTAACAGTTGCTTTGTGAAGGCATAGGGATTGCGATGAATAACGCCACTTTCTTATCTTTTCCTTCCACCATGTCCTCTCTGGCTCTGGTCATGAGCTGCTTCCTCGGGATGTTATGCAACTCTAACAGTGGGTCAAGCTCTTCCTCAGTGGATGCCATGTACTGTTGCTTTAAGGTCCGTAGCTAATTTCTTTGGCTGATGTTTTGAGGCCCTGTGGTTTATGGTGCAAACTTCCTTGGTCTTCCATCTTTCGACATAGCCAGATTTCTCTGATGTATAGCTGATGATGACAGCTGTCAATTTTTGCATTTTCTTAAGCAGGAGTA
Source organism: Brachyhypopomus gauderio (assembly GCF_052324685.1). Classification (NCBI taxonomy): domain Eukaryota; kingdom Metazoa; phylum Chordata; class Actinopteri; order Gymnotiformes; family Hypopomidae; genus Brachyhypopomus; species Brachyhypopomus gauderio. The sequence continues at coordinate 14,369,213 of NC_135223.1, read as the reverse complement.
AAACACCTTGATCGATCTGTAACAGGACAGTGGCGATACATCCCATATCCTTCATCTGGAAAGCACTGGCATTGCAGAAGATGCTTAAGATAAGGCTCTAGCAAGGAGGATTGGCAGGCAGACATGTCACAGTCAGGGATGATGTCTGCTGTCATCACATCATCCCACAATTGATGAGCAGAGAGCAATAAATAGGTCATGCCTGCATGCAGCTCTTACCCGAGTGTCCTCTCCTCTCTGCCAGTACGAGGCTTTTATGCCACCACTGATTCGTCCTTATCCAGCACAGCTGTGCCTCATTAGTGCTCTGCGGATATATGTTGTCGTTCCATTCTGTGTTTACGTACTCTACAACTGTAGAGTAGGCAGTAATGGCCTGGAAATTGATACTGTCTGTGTTATTGATGGGTAGAAAGTGCTGGGGAGATCTTAGATGTCCGTCAATGGCCTGCATGGACTTCTGATTGTATTAGATGCATTAGATGTTAGAAATACGAGGGCAATATTAGCATAATGTAGGTCTAGAAAATTAAGAAGGTGGTGTTCATGAGTGGGTTGGAAGAATGGGAGACTGATTAAGGACTATGAGAGCAAAGAGCTAATGAGGAAAGTGATGTCTAAGAAGTGATGAAACTCTTCCAAAGAGCATAAGAAATGGGTACCATGGGGTCTTGCAGGTGTGTAATATCTAACAGCACTGTAGCAATGCTGGATGGATGGCACAAGAAAATGTCCAAAAATTCTCAACAAACAAATAACAGAACATATTTTTCCAATAACACCAGAAGTCAGTGATTCCAAAGACATGAATTAATATGAAAACAATAATGAAACTCTAGGTAGCCTTAGCATAAACAGCATTTAGAATTAATATATACATAGCATTAATATATATTCAAAAATGGTTGCTCATGAAAGAGGCAAATAGAGGTTGACACAATGTGCATGTGGTACATGAATGAAACATACGGAGGCCCATGTGCAGCTCTGTAATCAGCACAGAAAAGAAATAATTCTTGGTTTACATTGTAAAACTAACATTGGTCAATGAGATTGGAACTCAATCAAGAAACCACCATAACTAGAAGAATACTGTGGTGTGGAATGGCACACTGAAATCATGCAGCATGGTGGATAGAGAGAGGGGGGTGGGGGGTGGGAGTGGTGCTGCTGCTCTGGAGGTGATGAGAATAGATGGTAATAAAATGGAAATAGAGCATGCTCTGCCTTCACTAGTGCTCTCCGTGCTGTGACTAGAGTCAGCTCAGTCCTTTCTTTGGGGCCTGTTTGGAGGAGAAAAAAACAAGATCTGTGCTGAAAGGTTACTTGTGTGCCATTATGGTTTGTCAGGCTGGTGTCAGTGGGGATATCCAAGGATGTATATGTGAATAATTTCCTCGAATGTATATTGTATGCCCATCGTCCTGTCTGCTGATTCGTGAATGGGATCTGTTATTAGTACTGGATACGGTTTTTGACATTCCTTTTCAACATTTGGAGGTGAAAGGCACTTGTTTCTTCATCACACGGGTCTTACCTGATGCTGGGCCTCACAGGCACTTGGGTGTGGGTGTTGCTGAGGGTGTGTGGACTGGATAAATTAAATGATAAGTTAAGGAAATGGCTACACACACTGAACCCGTATTTAGTGTGGTCTTGCTTAGCGGCACACTGATGTGGTTGCTTGGAGTATGGTGAACACATTGTTTTTGGCACTACAGTGAGGTTCCTTGGAGCGTTTGAGAAGATTCCACAGAATATGCCACTGTTTTCACAGTATATTAAACATTACGTTTTGGGGTGTGGCTGGCGAAACAGATTCAAAATGTAGTAGGCTGGCTGCATTTATTTACAATCTCATACTCATTGTATAAAAGCATAAAATGTTTTTGCCTTGATTTGATTGAATTTGTAATATGCATTTGAATTAAAAATGCTTCAATACTTGTTCAGGACTACATAAATATGCTTAAGTGTCCTAAAGGTGTTTATCTTATGTAATAACTTCATTATCTTTCCAAAGTAGTGCTGTAAAGTTTTGCTGGGTCAAATGGCTGGTTTGAAGCCTCCCAGTGTGGCCGTTGCAATCTGGAATTGGAATTATGTCTGAAGTCACCATGAAACAAGAATATTAAGTCAAAAAATGTTTTACCATGATACAATTGATGTTACTGAACATAGCAATACCAATAATCTGCAGTAAATACTACTTCTGTGCCATTAATTATTTCTTCCAAACTGACACAGACAATAACCACATATTAAATTAGGATCACTCTTAAAGGCTTACTAATGTTCTTCTGATTCAGTCATGTTTTCAGTTTAAAATGTAAAGATGTGTGTTAGTAGAAATGTTGTATTTATGATTACCCTCTGAAGAACATGCCTTCTTCAATGTAAAGAGAGAAGAACAGTGTGCTCTAGTGGTCCCCGAGGCAGAGACAGGCTGTAATTCAGTTTATACCCCTACATGATCCATTTATTCTCAATTAAGGCTGACTGCCTGTGGTACATTATAGAACTATATGAGTCTGGGTGTCAACCAGTCCATCTTCACAAAAAACTATTTGAAATGAGTTGGGAGTTGAGTATTGTAATACATTTGTTGGGTTTGCTTTAATCTAGCCTTAAAGCCACTGCTAGACACATCTCACATACTCAATGCCTTCAGTTTAAACCCATCTTGTGAAGTGTCCAGGTTCAGGCTCTTGTTCTCTCCAGTTACCTCCTTAGACAACTCGGCATGCATTGTGAGTGCCACCGTGAGGTAATGCTCACCCATCGTAAGTCCATTAGAGTGATGTGTTTCTTCAGCAGATATGAAACACTAAGACATGTGCAGCAGCCCTATAAAACACTGCTTACATCTTTAATTACTAGCCTGTTCTGTACCGCTCTGGATGAAACGTGACCATGACACACATGCTGTTAAAGTGTGTTTCAGCAATGATCATTTGATTGATTTGTTCATTTAATTGCTGAAGGCAAAACCTAATAAAGTAATTAGCAATCTCCCCAGGCCTCTGGCACTGAGAAGAACCTTCTGTATATAGCAGTCATGGTGTGGCTTTCTCTCACAAAGCCTTGCGATGACAGCTGATTAATCATGGTTATGTCTGCTTTGCTCAGAGAGCTACAGATATCACTGGGGGCTACGTTTATCAAGTTGGTGTTGATTCTTACTAGAAAGCCTCCTTGTGCGTTCTCTGGAACATGTCATCCCTTTAGAGATTAAGCTACAGATAAACTATCTTTTACACACTTTCCGTATTTGATTTGCACATCGATGGTGAGATGTTTTATAAGGATTTATAAACATTGCAAAACCAAACGCCCTAAGGTCCTAGGGTTAATTTGTGGTACTTCCATGAGCTACCCACAAACTTCTCAGCAAATGCCATCCACAGGGCATTGAACAAGCCATTTTAAGGTGGAGCTGTTACATGTGAGCAGTTCACTGTTTTTTGAACAACAGAGAAACAGATGGAGAAACTGCAGCCTTGCACTAAATCTGCTTGTGAGAAAACAGTAGTCTCTCAGTTGTACTAAATGAACACTACATGCGTTTCCTAGCAGATGCAGTAGCAAGGTTCTTGTTGTGCCTTCACCATGAACTACTCCATCTGACCCTGTTGCTGAGAAAAGCCCCATGCATCCCACAATGCCTTGTGTGACTAACACCTTGCCTTTGTGATCATAATGCAGCAAGAAGTGGCACAGCTAAGGGGAAAGTGGCTAATGCGTGGAGCTGGCGCTGACTTGGGTAAGTTAATCAAGTGTGCCAACCCCAACTGAAGGGGAGAAATGACTGTGGTCTCTGTTGTTCAGCACCAGTAACAGAGCCATTATTTGGTACTCACAAGGACATAATCCCCTTTTCAAGTCAACTGGAAGCCATCTGATAACTTGAGAAGTGGAATGTTGTGAGCATTATTGGAATAAAGTGTGATCGTAAAAGCATGGATATCGATGCTGATTAATATGATAGCTTTATGAATATTTCAAAGCTATATTTGAATAAAAACTGGGCCTGCATTAATTTCCTAAAGTTATCTGCAGCTTTTTCAACAAGGTTGTATAACATGACAGCGGAATCTATTCTTGCTCATTTAAAGACGAAAAAATAGAAGGGTCGTGTTGAACTCTCTATTCGGTCTCCGTGCGGAGAATGCCTATGAAAGGGGTTATTGCTTCTGCATGTTGGGCAAGACACTGTCTTACTCGATGCTATTTTGCACATGACTCAAAAAAGCAGATGGCTTTCCTATCCATGTCAGTATCCTCTGAACTTTGAACTTTGAGTTTGGTTGACCACAGCAATTCCAAATTTTACACATACTTTTACCCACAAGAGAATATATATATATATATAAATAAATAAATATATATATATATATATATATATATATATATATATATATATATATATATATATATATATATATATATATATAATGAACGTTGAAATGTAAATGTAGAAAACCGAATTCTCTTCACGTAATGTGTGGTAACGTTGAACCATTTGGAGGGACAGCAGTACTATATAAGCCAGCAACAGCAGACCATGCATTTTAATGAGATTACAACAGTAGTCGCCATTCGTGCGTCTCAAATAACATAATCCCGTTTATTCGAACTACCCATGAAACAGAAAATAGGAACTTGTATATAGTTATATGAACTGGTTCTTATTATTAACCAACATAACTGCTTAAAACCCATTTGAAATGTTTAAATACGATTAAAATTATACCTAAACACGGGATTTTTAGGCTGACGTTTGAATTGTGTATATTTTGTACATTTTCCATTAGTTTTCCATTTTCCAGATCCTTGACTCTGTAAATCTGCGTTAAGTTATATCTATTTTATTCTCTATTTCTAACTGTCGGTATGTCGGTCAACAATACGTTTATGAGCCAAAACCGTGTCAACGGCTACATTTTAGACAGTATGCTGTTTTAGCTTTTTTATGCAGCAAGAATTTTAGACCAAATTTTCTGCGATCCCTTGTTAACACATAACTTGTAAACTGTAGTATGTGTAGGTTAAACCACATTTCACTGTATTGTGAAGCTAAACATGTTTGTCCGTTCATATTCCCATAGTGTTTGTTGTTATCTTGTGACTGTCGTCCCCAAGACAGACCGTACAAGATGAATGCGGGAATCCTCATTATATATATATATATATATATATATATATATATATATATATATATATATATATATATATATATATATATATATATATATATATATATATATGTGTGTGTGTGTGTGTGTGTGTGATAGATAGATAGATAGATAGATAGATAGATAGATAGATAGATAGATAGATAGATAGATAGATAGATAGATAGATAGATAGATAGATGAGAAGTAGAGATATGAGGAGTGGTGTGTATTCCAGACTTTTGGCCTGGTGTATCTAACTGTTTATTCATCTATCCAATATCCTGTTTGGAACCCATAATAAGCAAACTAGCAAATCATTATTAGGGTCATCACAAAGGCAGTGTAAATGAATACCACACATTTTTTTTCAAACATTAACTGCTTTTATTTAATACTCTTTTATGCCTTATATATTATTTTATATAGCTGTATATCAATCTGCTTTAAAATTGTTTCGGTTAAAGTATCTCTCTTTTTCTTAAAATCTTTTCACATACGTCTCTTATTTATTTGTATGGTTTGGAATACTTAGGTATTTATATGCAACATCCCTGGAAACAAAACGAACGAACGAACAAAATACACATTTTAAAGGCAGTGAAACGTGTTCTGTGCCTTGGCAACATCAAATAAAGCTAGCAAATTAGATTTCGTCCAACTATTAATGTCGCGGCCTGAATGTTGGCGTGCTACGATAGCCTACTGTTCAGAGGAATACATTCTCGTTACCTGCATGTCCCCGACTCAAATAAATGATTGAAAAAAACAATAAAGAATAAAATATTGGAATAGCTAAAACGCATATTGTGATGTAAACAGTCAAATAAATAGCCAGCCTCTTTTACTCGCTACATTGGACATGTTTAACATCCCATTCCCCAGGTTTTTACCTTCATGGAACAGTCCAGTATCAATTAAACGCCTGTATTCTTTCCTGAGGATTATGATTACTATTATTGTTGTTGTCATTATTATTATTGTTGTTATTATTATTATATTTTTCTACCATCTCTTCGCTTGGCTAGTGAATAGGCATTGTTAATAGATCAGAACATTGCATTTATCTATTATCTTGGCATTATAAATTTGGCAACTAAAAACGATTTAACCAAACGAAAATGTGCTCAACTTACTATCAATGGAAACTGACGTTAAATTTAATTTGACTGACGTTCTGCGTGCTGGGATTTTTTTCTATGCATGATAATTAGATGAACAGGCCTACAGTAATAATTGCTTCATTGCACGCGTTGATACTAGGCCTATATAATTCCACAATTGTAAGCGCGGAACCATTAAAAATGACTGTGATTTTTGATCAACATTTGTTAAATATTTGATGAAATCGACCCCAGGTCAGGCAAATATGCTGGAGCATTCCCTGAAGACGGCTTGTCATAGTCTCTAGCAAAATTAAGTCGTCTTCGCCGGATGAAGTATATAAATCCATTTGAGTGAGGATGGGTTTTTGATCGTCATAATTTTTTTCGCATTGTCGTGGTAATAGCACTCTTCTTGTTTGTTTTTTTGTTTGTTTTGCGTTTTCTTCTTTTGTGGTGAGCTAAAATGCGAGCCATGTCACTAGGGCAGAAAGTGCCGTTAGAAGCATGGTTAAGCCGAACGACACCGGCGATTGGGTCGCTCCGTTCCCTCCACCACAGAGTTCAAACAAGCTGCCCCGGAACTCCAGGTTTCTGGAGTCTTTCTTGAGCTTTTCCCACAGCTCCGTCGCGCCCTCTTGGCAATCCGCAAGTGCAGTTGTTGCACAAGAATGGAAGTTATCCCAGTATCTGTAAATCAAATGTTCATCACGTTAGCATGTGTTGAAGCACAACGTAAATATATTAATAGCATATTCATCTATTCGTAGATTTTTTTAAGAAACGAAATATCATAACAGTCTTTATTCGTCTGTATAAATATGTCTGATTAGTCTACATGACAATAAGGAACCTGTGCGTTCAACCATACTGAAAAGGGAAATACAGTAGATGTGGTGATGACGATGGATAGTCCTTAAATAACGGTTACAACCATCAACGAGCTGAATGTTTGCAACATTTTCATTATTTACTTTAACGTATCTGCGATTTTAAATATTTTATATACGTAATGAATAAAATATATTTTAAAAGACCTTTTTCCTCAAGGAAACAAAACCTGCCTAATTAAAGCTTAGACTTCATTCAAAGGCATAAGCGACATCACAAGCTGTGTTGCTCTGATGCTGATAACAAATACATGAAATTCTGTGCAAATCATTTATTATTCTTGGAATTCTGTTTGTTGTTGTCCTCGGGTAAACCACGAGAACGAGGGAAGCCCGAGTTGTAATGCAGTGCAACCCCTAGGGAAAGTCTCCGGAACACGTGACTTCCCTCTCTCTCTCTCTCTCACTCACTCATCTCTCTCTCTCTCTCTTTGTCTTTTTCCTTCCCTGTCTTCCTCACTAGCACGTTCTCTCCTCCTCCTCGTGTTCACGTTAGTGTACGTAATTCTCTTTTTCCATCACCTGGCTGAAAATGAACCAGTCACTTTCGAAGGGCGAACCTGTGGTGTCCATAGACTACTCCTCGTTTATTTAATCCAATTACTGAGCTTGACCTTCGACCTTGCCGTGTAGCAATAGCTCGTTTCATAGAGCTTAATCGCTGGGTATAAATTGCGTTACGTGACGTTAAGTCGCCACTGCGCGTGAATTTGATGATGGAGCTGTCGAGTTAAACAAGAGGCCCCTCAGGCCATCTGGCTCTCTACGCACACCTCCATCCCCCTCCCCATCCACCCACCACTACCACCACCACCCCCCTCCCCGCCTGTCTGCACTGGTACGCAAGCCAAACACAGACCTATAACGGGATACTTTACACGACACTTACGTGCAGATGGTTTGAAGATTCTCTTTATCGTCCAGTTCCTGCGGGTAGTTGGCCATGTCGTCCCCCAGCTGAAGCAGGCAGTTTGAGAAGCCCTTGAACACCATATCACATTTCCCCGCCGCTCGAACTGTCTGTAGCAAGTATGCTGGAAGAAGGGAATTGTGATCAAAAAGCTGCGTTTAATTATTCCAGTAACACGGTAAATGCTACCCTACGTTTCCATATTAGACTGAAAATATATTCCATGTGACCTTAACATTTACATTTGAATCTGCTTCACTGAGGCACACCGTTGGTTTAATAGTTCGTCGTTTAATTTTCAAATTCATGCATATTCACTTGTGTGTTACAAATGATACTTGGTTGTCTCCAGCTAGATTCCATTTTGAATTAATAGTTAACTAAAAGTCCTGGAGGGAGGGGGCGGGAGCAAGTCGAGGAATAGCCTATCGTTATACATAGCATTTATCGTGTTGCAGGCGTTACCATTACAACTCAAATAGGCTACGACGCCTTTGTTTGATGAAATCATTTCTGTGCGGGAGGTGGGGAAAAGATGAAGTAATGCACTGGGCTGCGTGTAAAGCGGGTGTGTTTCTGCAGAACGCCTATGCACGTGAGAGAAGTTTGGTAAGGAGTGATTCGTCGCACATTATTTGGACACGACCAACCCCACCCTTGCATTTTTTTGCCCACCCAGAATAATGTCTATTTTAGGAATTTGTGTAGCTATTTATTTTTGTATTCCCCCGGTTTAATTCGTAGATTAAATATTACAGTTTTCTAATTATTTTAGGCCAAGACAGTTTCACATCGCTCATTTTGGAAGTTTTAAAGCATGGCAGGCCAACCGCATCTCCGGTGCGTTTAAACGTGGGAATGTTGTCTACTGATCAAGAAGTCGTAACTATAACGCCACCAGGCATCACGTCCACGCTGTTGTTCCCCGTTTGTTCACTGCTCGTGATTGTAATCTGAGCACGCGCCTCAAAGAGAACCTGGCGTTTCGTAGCTCGCGCATAGTGACCAGTGGTTGTAAAGCTCCAAGTGCACTGCTTATGAAAACGGGCACGAGAATTTAGCCTGCATTTACCTATAGCAAATAGATTTTGCCTACAGGACCCGATAAAGTGGCCGGTAGCACATGCACGTTATTAAATTCCATGTTTTCAAAAGACGCAATGGTGCTTTACACTGCAGAGTTGTTTGGTTGCAGTGCCTGTAAATATATTTCGATGAAAAATGCCGCAGTGTTGCAGCCTTACATAACCAGGTTTAGCGTTCTAATTATGCTCCGTCCGGTTTTCAAACAAGATTGTTATGCTTCTTGGTCGATATACCGGGAAAGTGCATCCAACTGAAAGTCACATCTTCCTCGATGGATCCCGTCGACCAAAATAATTTGTGTAGGGCACAAATCTAACTTGTTTATGGCTTTGTTCTAGCTCAGAAGCGCATATAAGCGTATAGAATTAGCGTTCAAGTGTCATTTCTCGACTTTCTCACGGAAAAGCACTGATTTATATGAGATGGATTTGATGTCAGAAAATACAATTATATTGTATGCAGTAGCGCAAGATATATGATTTCGTCAGTAGAGACTCGGCGGACAGTTTTTGCATTTCGTTTCGTTAAGTAATTGCGTGGTGGCTTTCCCTTATGTTGCCTTAGTAGAACATATTACACCGTGACCGATATAAAAACTACTACACATTTCGTTTAAATTTAGCCTTTTGCTATAATACGCATTTAAGTCTATATATAGAAACAGCTAAAATAGATTCGACTGCAACGGTCACGACACCCTCACAACACTGTCGGAGCTACTAGTGTCAAACTAGTACAGAATAATGCGCGGTGGGTATGGGAGGGGAGTGGGGTGAATTAATGTACTTCAGCTAGGGTAGGGGATGTCACCTCCTTTCCTTTCGTTTTGCTGAAATTCGCAGCTCATTTTACATGCAATACTTTATACATATTTAGCATACAATATTCTAAAGTATGACGACAACTCCATGACACTGCAAGCATGACATAAATTAATGTACGAACACAGATAACAGGATAATAAGCGCCTGGACATTTTGCCAAAATAACTATAGAGATATAAATATATTAGAAAATATAGCCTGCAAATCTTTCCTTTTTGGAGTCTTTAAATGCAAGCTCTCTCTTTTAATACGTGGATTATGTTATTTTAACCATACTGTGTTCTCTACACTCGTTGCACCGACGAGAACGAATAGATTCAGAATGTTTAGGAAGCAAGGTGCACGTTAAATTATTCTACGTATTCCAGATTCGTCTATTATAGCAACATTTTTATCTACGATTTTTGTGACTACGTTGTTTTTCTGGTCCGTCTGTAGTGTTGGCTTTGGCTTTTTTTACACTTCCCGATGGAAGGGGGTGTGAATAATTGATGCCTCCTGTGCCACTGGCGTCGTATTATTGAGAGCGGGCGGTCCCACATTTGATGGGCTATTGTGCCTTGTTTTACGAACCGGACCAGCATGGGCTACACTACCAAACGGGATTCGTAAAAATGTTGATGTACTAGCTATAGATTTAAAGTAAATATTTTTTGTAATTTTCATCAAGATAAATTGTAAATCGGATCAGACACAATGGGAAACAATAATATGTATACTGACACTTAAAATTAGTTTTCGATTTTCGAATGATCTGCATCTGCAAACGCAATACAAAAGAACGAAAATATGCCCGATTACAGTGCGTCAGTCTACAATAAAGAATTTAGATCGCGTAGTTTGCAGATTAGGCAACGTTATGGCCAATTTACAAGAATAAGATTAAATTAATACAAATTATTAAAACAGATAACTGAAAATGACGAAGCAACGCACAGCACAATATTTCAGAACAAAAGGACTGCGTAACACTTACCTATTTGAACAGCAAGAAACAATGAGATATATCTTCCGGACAAAGTTAATCCCATCCTACGTGAGGTAAAACCATTGGAGTATGCCAACCTTTAGATAGTTGTACAGGGAAAACCTTCCGAAAACTGAGCGTCGCACATTGCCATTTATTTAGATTGGCAATTCAAGGACTCTTTTTTCCTGTTGCCTTTTGACGCGCACGGTGAAGCGAAGAGGAATGAAATGGTGCACCCCGTTAAGCGAAGACGGTAATGCCCCCCTCTCTCTCTCTCTCTCTCTCTCTCTCCCTCTCCCTCTCTAATACACACTGCTTCACGCCCACATCGCGTGGTTGACGTAAAAGTCACTATCGGACTCCCCTCTTCTCCGTTTTCTCATTTGCTAGACAAGGCTGACCCCACTCCTCACACTGTTCTAGAATTACTGGGACTGCGGTCCCGACCGCATCTGGGTCACGGTTACACGTGCACTCTGAAACCACTACTGAGTGGGCTAAAGGTGTAACAACCCTGTATCAACCGTGACGGCCACCTGAAAGATCTTGAAGGCTCCATACAAATTCCAAATACTCAGTAATACTGAGTTGCATCACTCAGGCTGCTTTGCTGCCACGGACGTAATTTTGGGGGGGGACGGGGGGGACATGTCCCCCCCACTTTTTCAAAAGCCGGCTTTGGTCCCCCCCCAGTTTTTACGGTTAAAACCAAATATTTAAATAGCGACGAATCCATGTCCCCCCCACTTTTGAAATCAAAATTACGTCCATGTTTGCTGCAGTACTGTATTTTAGGTTAGATACGATATTTTTATAAACTGTGCACAATTTAGATCACAACTAGGCCTAGCAGCGTTTGGTTTTCGTGGTGTACTGTCGCCTGCATGCAAAAATAGGAGTTTACGTTATTATTAAAAAAACACTGGTTTATGGGTTGATGCTTATGTGAACAGCCACTGAGCAGTGAAGAGACAGATTCTCAGATTAGAGTTTTATTATTATGAATGGGGATATGTTTATGACATCACTCTTAAGGCTCGGGTGCTGCTCTGAATAGCTGCTACCATGACGACACCCCGTTTTGGCTATATTCATGGGGTTTATTACTGTTATTGTTGTATTGTAATAATTATTGTTATACTATAAATAATGTTTACGCTTAACGCCACATCAGATACATTTTTGCCAAAAACTGAGGGAAAAGGGGGGGTAAAGTTTCCCCGGTTTAGCGGAAGTGAAGGAGAATCCTGCCGCGGACTCCCTCAGCCTCGCGCGCCCCTCTGTTGCGTAACAAAGGTCCCTCGGCACTTCATTTAGGATGGAGACCGCGCGCTCTTCAGCCTGATGCTAATATCGCTTCAGCCCTAAGGACTGCGCTCTAACTTTTTAGGGTTTCTGCCACTTGTTGTATTAATGACTGTTAGTAGTTCACCTCGTCGGAATAGTTTGTCAGTTTCTAGTTGTCTTGACGTTTTAATAAACTGCAGACGTACAAATCGCCTTGAGTTGCTGTAATTTGACTGTAGAGTAGGATGCTAGATTTGTGGATGATGTTCACTGTTATTCAGATCTTCGGGGGCGGGGCTGAGACTCAAACTTCGAGAGAACAATGTAGTTTCATGAAGAAATATCTGTCTTTCATCATCCTCTAAAAATAGTGATCCGATCTTCTAGTGTGAAAAATCGTGACAATGCTTTTATTAGAGAGGCTGTAGCTTCAAAATCCATGTGCTTATTGCTTTCGCCCTCTCGTGGTGAGCATTAGCAATAATAGTTTCAACACTCCGGTGTAGACGCGTTCAAAACAGTGGCGTAGGTTTCATTTAAGTTTTGGGAGGCACACACTGCTCACACAGCCAAACCCAGCTCTTAATAGTAACAATGTTATATATCAAACAAAATAAACAGAGGTGAGAGGAAGGGGGGAGGGGTTGATTATGCCTGTGATTAAAAATGACCTGTATTATCCCAGATTACTGCAAACAGAGATTTTGTGAGATTGAAAAATCATTTGTGTCAATAGTCGACTCACTGTAGCCAGGACAGCAGGTGAAAGGAATTGGGGCTTTGCTCTAATGAAGCACAGATTGTGTCAAACAAATATGGGTTGTTGTATAAGGGAACCCCATTTTAATAGGTTACGTCTGTGTTCTCTACCCACCAATTACTGCCTATGTGGGCTTCTATGGATGAGTCATTCAGGTGGGTGCATGAGAGAGAGAGAGAGAGAGAGAGAGAGAGAAGGAGAAGGAATGAGGGAGGGGGATTCCAGTAGTGGTAGACACGGCAGACCGGGCTCAGAGCTGTCGAAGGCCAGCCACGTCTCATTAATATGGAGGAATTGGACCAAATGAAAAAAAAGGCTCCTATTGCGTCAGTGAAGGAGTTCTCCCCACTGCTGCACTGGCAGGCAAACAGACGAGATGAGGGAGAGAATGGGGAATTACCCAGAGACAGAGAGATGGAAGGACAGAGAGAAATATAGAGTTGTTGTGTGTGTGTGTGTGTGTGTGTGTGTGTGTGTGTGTGTGTGTGTGTGTGTGTGTGTATGAGAAAGTGAGAGAAAAAGAAAGGTAGACAGACCATGTAAATGATAAATAGCAGTTGAAGGAGGAATATATTTGTACCCAAAATCCTTTTCATTCTGCTCGATGATCTGATTTTAGCCTCAAGATAAAAAGAGAAAAGCGGCCGCAAACCAGGGAAGGCCAGAATAGTCAGATGTCCCTGCAACTCCTGGTAATTAACCCAGAGTGAAGGAAACATTAAAGACCGTTTAAATAAGTGGAGGACCATTTTGCTCTTCTGTAGAATCATTAGCCTCAACTGTTGTGCTCTTTTCTGTTTTATTCCGTTTGTTCCTTATTTACCATGAGTTCTCGAACATTAGAGAAGGGGGTTTTGCAAAGTGTATGAACGTGTCCATTTGAACGAGTACACTCAAAAAATGCTTTAAGCATAAGATTTATTGTTAGTATGCAATAGAATCATACAAGACTAGTGAAGTAAAAACAAAGAAGTTATTGACTGCAAGATATTAATCACACAATATTAATGTATTAAATGTCATTTTATGTAAAGCTATCATCAACAACGTCCAGATATACTATAAGTTCTACAATGTTGATTCTGATGCGCTCACAATTCTGGAATTAAATTTCTTAGGTTAAAGTCTTAGGTTAAATGCATTAGGAAGACACATTATAATTTTGATTGACACCCACTCCTCTCTCTCACTCTCTTAAGGTCTTTTTTCATCTTTCTGTTTTCTGGGTCTCTTGTGCTTGCTGCTTGACCATGCTAATACTTAGATTTTATAAGGACGTCCATTTGTCCACAGACATCTCTCAGAGAAGCGCAGTCAAGACACGCCACCATCGTCTTCAACCCAGGCGTCTGAGGGGTGAACGATTCTGTCCATTTCACTGTAGACCCCTGAGGAATTTTGCTAAAAAACACGCACACACACCAATAGACAAATCACTGTATGTTTTTTGCAGCCCTCCACAATGTTTACCACACATCACTTCATTTGTAAACAAATGAATGCCATTGTCATAAGACATTAGAGTCACATGTGCCTCGTTGACTGTCCATACCATAACCAACTGTTTTCTGAACAGCACCCGATACATGACGGAATTTTCCCTTTGAGAGTGAGCTAACAGTAGTGGCTTTCCATAACCTATGTTCTTTGGAGCTCGTCTTTGTGTTACCTGTACTCTTTGTTTTTCGGAGGCCAGATGAGGTCCGATCCCTCCATGCGGAGGGTGACATCACTGAGATCGTAGCCAGCCGTGTTGGTGAATTTCACAGTCACATACATGTCTGTCCCAACTTCAGAGGCTCCGTTCATCTGACAGAGAAGGACAGCACAGAGAAGAGGTGTGCATTCTGGCTCGTCACAGGTGAGGATGTGACATTGAGTCTCATCCAAACCTGAACGATGTGCAGGATTTTGGATAATACCTCACAGCCGTCCCTCGTGGGAGGGATGTTTTGGTGACTGTCATTTTGCATCTGCTAGTCAAAACTAACAGGGCGTAACAATGGTCTGCGTAGAAGGTGGCAGGCGTCTGAATACATGCCTCAATAAAAAGTGGAGGGGAGTTGAGATGCACCACGGCCATGCTGGTGAGGGACATGCCCGTCTCGTTGATGAAACCGTACGCAACAAAGGAGAGGAACGGTTGACCAGTGAGGTAGTCCATGTACTCATCGGCAGTCACTGTGAGGACCTTCTGCGTGCCTGAATATCATGAAGAGACAGACCAGTGGTTGAAGCTTCAATCCCCAAATTGCCATGTTACTTGGTTTAGTTTTAATGCGTGAGTCAGCACCATGTCTTTGACAGAATAGCTTTTCTCCTATAGGGTTTAGAACTCACTGTCGCAAACATATTTATCAAATTAAATATATATTAAGAGAGAGAGAGAGAGATTTGCATTCTAAAACATTTTACGTCAGACTCACTTTGCTGAGCCTGCAGACTAATGTCTTGGGTGATGAACTTGAACTGTTGATTGGTTGCTCCAGTGTAGTAGTCCGTCTTGCCGGTGAGTCTGATGCTGATGGTCCTCGCCTGGTTGCTGAGGTTACTGACAGTGATGGTCAGTCTGATGTCACCAGCCTTGTTGATTTGTTTGGCCTGCATGTCAATCTCCATGTCGTTGGTAAGCATGGAGGCACGTTCTCTGTATTCTGAATGCACGCCATGGCCCTTGGCGTTATCCATGGCACGTTGTTCCTCGGCACTGCCTGTGGGTGGTTGAGTGAGAAGTTCTTGACAAATGCAGATCGATTACGCACAGTTAAATTATTGTTGTTGTAATTTCTAATCCCCCAAAAGACAAATAAGTAATTGGAGTGCATTTAATATAGAAGCAAAAGAAATGGCAAACTAGAACATTATAGTTTATTTCTGTTTCTATCTGTCTACCTGTTATAGTTACATTCCTGGTAGAACAGGCAGAATAAGGTGCTAACAGCACCAAGATCATGGGTTTGACCCCTAGGGAGTTTACACGTTGTCTAGGTGATACTTTTGTATGCCAGTCTGGATAAGTTTGCGTGCCAAATTGTGAAAATGTGATTAGCAATAGTAAAGCAAAGGCACTGGAAACTAACTGTATTCAGTGTTCTAGTTCAACGTTATCTTGGACGCTGACCTACAGTACTGGCTAGGATACATTCTATGAGTAGATGACAAAGCACTTCTGTATTCAGCTCTGGATAAGAGCATGTGCCAAAAATGTAAATGTAAAAGTAACAGGTATTTCCAAGTACCTTGACGCTTTCACACGTAAATGTTTCTTGTATCCAGCAGATGGGGCTGGTGAGCAATTGCGACTCATATTCAGGTACAGCCTCTAAGAAGCTATACAAACCAACTGCGTACAACTATTGGTTCCTGTCTGTAATATGTTTTTTTATTCAATGATGTTGAAAACTGGACTACTTTGGGACAATAATAATAAGTGATATAATTCTAGGTCCCTTACCGTGAGGATATTTGTAGGTATTTGTAACGTCTTCTGGGTAATTGGACCCGATCATTTTAGTTACAATCAACTGACCCACGTAGGTGGGGTCCACATTCACAACTTCTGTATGTCCATACTTGTCTCTTTTGTGGTAAACCACAACACTGCTAACCTGGCAGTAAGAAAATACATTATACACCTCTAATTTATACTGTTGACTAGTTTAAGATAAGATAAAATAAGACCATCCTTAAACTTTAAGTTTAGTGAATTTATCCGAGCGACTCCTTAGATTAATTTGTTTTGGAGTACAAAAATACACCCAAATAAGTCCGTTTATATCACAAACTACTTCAGGGAATCGCTTGTTTTTTAAAACACATAGAATTTATTTGACTTGTAAATTACTAAATAAAGACTAGAGAAAACTAATATGGTGTTCACCTCAGCAAACACAAAAGTTGGATCAAATGGATAGGACAGCTGTCCCTCTTTGATGGCTCTCACAGATACAGGACCACAGCGGTAATAACCTACACCAAACAAAGAGGAACTCATCAGTTACAGTACTGCTGTTAACATATAATGCAACTCTTATCCTTTGTGGTAGTGTTTGGTTTTTGATTATGCAGATTTTCCCCTCTTATGCTGAAGTATTTGTCATCCATTAAACATAGCATACTCTAGTGTTGTTGGAATGCTTTCTAAAGCACATTCATTCTTGCATCACATCCATGAAAATCCAATGTATTTGTTTTACTGAGGACCTGACTTTTTAACAAACTTTTCAAACATTCATGATAATTTTTATAGCAATTTAGATATTTTAGCATTTTTCCATTGGAAAGTTATCCTTCTTCAATATATGACTGAGCTCAGCCGCAACCAGGTGGGGGTACATACCTTCACTGGTCTCCTGGGGGGTGGAGTCCACCACCTGCCACCCAGACAAGGCTGGGGGTAAATCAGACCTCTTTATAAACACCTCATTCCAGCAGTGGAAGTTCCTGCAGAGAAACACTCTGGGACGCTATGCAAGAAGTGTCTACCTCAAGTAGTTTTAATAATAAATATACACTAGCGAGGTTTTGGGTAGGTTTTGATGGTGCCGTTGTGCATACCAAAATCACCACTAATTGATTGCCTGGCAAGGTTTGTCTGAATCCATTTTATCCTCAGTAATTTCTGGTTATTTTTGCAGTTATGATAACATTGCCTTCTCATTCCCTTATCTTACCAGATAGAGTCCGTGGTGTGGTCCGAGTCCATCTGCCCATCCTCGTCCATTACGATGTTGGTCTCTATGCTTCCCATGCTGTCGTGCGCAGAGCAGTAGTTTGTGATCACCCGGGCGGGCAGCCCCAGACAGCGAAGGACTGTGGTGAAATGTAAGCAGTGGCAATTCCAACCGCAGTAGGGGCAACACTCTGGGTGTCTGTGTTTGCTGTTAACTAGACCTCACTAACATTTGCACATACACTTTGAACATCTAGAGATCTACCACTCTGCTTTCTTACTACTGCAGCTGCAGCCAACATTTTGAGCATCTCAAGATCTAAAATCTAAAAGCTGTATTTTTTATCTCTAAGAAAAAACCAAAACCAAAACCGTTCAAGCTGGACATCTGAATCATGTTCAGTGCTGTATGCCTTTATGCTTGGCCACATCAAATGCATCACAATGAACACTAATGGCCATACAACATATAGTCACTCTCTGACACTACTCACAAGTGTTGAACACACCAGCGTACACCCAACACTGGGCATACTTGACGGGCACACCTCCTTTTGAGGCATAGCTCAGGAGGATTTCTGCACTTCCTGTCCAGGCAGTGGGTGCAGTGCCAAAGTTGTAAGAGTCACTCCAGTTGCCCACCAGGACCCCGTTGTCATCTTGTGAGTTGATCTGAGAAAGTAGAGACAAATCAAACACATGATCAATAAACATATAATTACCATTGTGTGTGGGTCTATGAGAGAGAGAGAGAGAGAGAGAGAGAGAGAGAGAGAGAGAGAGAAACTCAGAATATAAGTCATACCATAGCTGAGGCTTTCCGAGTCAGTTTTATCACATCTCCTCTATACTCGATTGGGGTTTTTCCAAAATCAAGGATGAAGAGGCAAGCGTCCAGAACCCCTCGCTGAAACTACAGATAAAACCACAGGAGAGGAAGGGAGGAGTATGCTGAATATGTTTAGAGTAGTGATTTCAAAATCCAGCCCTTTTCTTTTTTCTTCTCCAAAACACCCGTTTAACCTCCTGAAAGGCTTGTTAATATGTTTATGAGTAAGTTAAAGCAGCAAGAAAACTACACTGTGTAGATGAGGGACCTGAACGTGTACTTCCAGATGAATGTTTCTCACTAGGGTTCTCGAACCTCAGTCCACATACACCGTAGCACTGTTCCTTTAAGCAGATTACCAACCCCAGCACATCTCGCTCAGCTTAAGGTGTGTTACCTTAGCAATGCTCTTGAGTGCAAGCACGCTAGTCTAATTTCTTGCCTGGCCGTAGTTCCATGGTCGACTCTCCCTGGAGTCAGCTGTCCCATTGTAGATGATTCCCACACTGTTCAGCACATACTCTCTCCGCCCGTCCTCATTGGCCATGTAAGCCATATCAGCTGTGAAGTGGCAACAAGCACAGTTATCTGGATATTTAGGACTTTAGGGAAGTACTGAATTAAACCACAAAATGCAAAGATGGTTGTTCTTACAGGGGTTCCATGCGTTGAACAGGATGTAGATGTCTGTACTGGCATTCCTTTCTGTGCGAGTTTTCCCCTGGCTGGTTAGAATTGACACATAGGTGCTGAAGAGACCTACAATGCAGTCTGCATCAGGGGTGATGCCCACCTTGGTCTCAGAACCCTGGTTGTCCAGTATACGGCCTTTCCACTTACTGCTGTTGTAATTGTTACTACCAAGCGTGACAGTAATTAAGGAATTTTCAACACTACTGGGGCGGTCACCTATAGACATAAACACAGACACTTTCAAAGTCCTATAGTCCAACAGTAAAAATGTATTTTCTAACTGTAAGTTTGTTTAAAAACACAAATTCATTTACATAGAAAATAATACTTAATAATGATACCCTTTTACCACTGAAAATAAATAGCAAATGTAAATTCTTTGGCATACTTTGTGCTTTTTAAAATCCAAGTTTCTATGTTCACAACAGGAGAAGGGAAACAACAACCTAGCCTTTAAACTACTTCATTAAAAGAAGACAACAAAGACAGAGTTCACTAAAATGTGTCACAGTAATGTCATGCCATGGTCATTTTTTATACCTGCACTACAGTGACCTAAATTTTCTGTGGCATTTAAACAAATTAAACCATGTAATAGTATAGAAAGCTATAAGCTAGCACAGGATAATGTTGGCATAGAATATCCTAGACACTCTGGAGACACTGGCAAAGCTAGTGAGACAGCACACAGTCAGAGACCACAGAGACCTCACACCTTCACACAAACATCACCACAGCTAACGGCTTGATGTATTGCTAACTCTCCACATATGATTGATATGCATATTCAGTGGGATCATTTGATGGCCACACTAGAGGATGAGCAGACACTACCAGTGGCCTGTGTGCCTCTGTCTCACAGATGATGGTATTCAGCCATCAGTAGTGCTTCTCTGTGTTTCGCCTACTGCCAGTACTAAAGTGCTAAAGCACTGGTCCCCACCTCCCACTTCCCTTTAGCAAGTATGGATTTTGTATCTGCACTTACAGGGAATAATAATTCAAGGGAATAATACATTTTCATAGAAATTGTAAATTATTCCTGTATATTTCTCATTACATTAAATTAGCATAGATTAGATTAGAATTGTCCACAGGCTAATGTTTCAGAATGACAATTATCAAAACACTATTTATTATAAAAAAACTACACTCAACTGTAATCAGGCAAACTCTTCAAACTGTTTTAAATATCAAATACAGATAAGAAAGGAGTGGCTCACCAATCAGGAACTCAAGATTGACCCCGTCATATTGTGGGTTAAACATCCGGTTGAAGCCAATGCCCAGGATGAACTCCTGCCCCCTGCGCACTATCAGGTTGCTGCAGTCATACATGTCGGTGTGATGAGCCATTTTGTTTGTCTGCTTATACATGTTGATATTATACACACTGAGGACAGACGAGTCTGGAACAAACACAATTCTCAAATTACATGTCAATGGTACACAAACACACAGGTCATGAGTACACAAATACCTTCACACAAGAAAGAATATGTATTTTATATATATGAATAATTCATATTTGTTAGTTAGCACTTTTGACCCATCTTCGTCCTGCATGGAGTTAACACTTGAAGAGCACATGTGCAGTATGACACCAGAAACCTGTGCAGAATGACATCATGTTCGCCCGTTGGCTGCTGAAGGAAGCAAAGATACTACAATCCAGCAGCCCATGGATGTAAAGGTCATTTATTATGTTTTACTTTTAAAGTGACCTTCAGCAACATTAAGCTCTGCTCTGTTTCATGCCCATACTAGGAACCATGCTGTTCTTTCCTGTGCTGATGTGCTTGATATAGCTCAATGGGGAACTCTCAGGCCTTAATCAGGTCATTAATAAAAATGCATTGTTTAATTATCCAGGTCTTTGCGAATAGAATAAAGTGTGTTAGAACAGGAAAGGCATGAAATGTCTCAGGCCAGTGAAGTCTTGGGACTGGGCTCAAAACCTCACTGCTGCTATGTCATACAGACAAATCCTTCTGTCTGTGTTCCCAAGGTCTACTGATGAGGCACAAATGCAGGGCTTGTGTTTACTGAGACTGCCCTCAGCAGAAACTCAGACAAGCATCTGTGCAAAATGCCCCATGATTTCCCAATGGAACTCCAAAGGGTTTGAGAGTCAGTAGGGTCCAGCCAGGGCAAAAGGAACTGATGGAGGCTTCTGATCCTTCGATCGCTCTTAGCGTAAGGCTTTTCAAAGTTTATCAGGATGTGCTACAAAACAAATGTTTACATTTAAAAAATCGTGCTGAGTAAGAATTTATTCATTTCGATCTCTGCGGCAATGACCGCTCAGGGATCATTAAAGAATGAGAGAGGATGTCAGAGCATTGTGAGGCGCAGAGCAAGGCCCCTATTGTCTGGGGCTGAGAGCACATGTGACTGTACCTGATCATTGTTTATGTCCAACTCTGTAGCATCACTCCTACACTGACTTCTACAGTCCACCGAGTTTGCTTTAATACATTTTAGATTATTGTTCTGTGTGTACAGCACAACAATCCATCGATAAACTGCTGATTGCTGGATGTCCAGTAGCACAAAAAGTGCATGTAGTGCATTTTAGTGGGTGCAAGTACTGAGGTGTTATAGCACAGTCTGTGAGTTAAAGTAATTTGTCACCCAAGGACTGTTTCTTTCTGTAGCTCTCTCTCTCTCTCTGTAGCTCTCTCTCTCTCTCTCTCTCTCTCTCTCTCTCTCTCTCTCTCTCTGACACACACACACACACACACACACACACTGACACTTCATACCACTAGGTGGACGGCCCCTGGGGACGGCTGTTGCAGCTTCAAACACAGCTGGGATGCTGTTGTGTGAATTTGAGCAGGACACAGGGCCATTCCTCCGGCCTACATGTCTTTCACATAGATCCGTCTTCTCCATGCTGGATGCACACAGGCCGTCTGTACTCTGAAAAACATTACAATGATATTAGTGAAGTAATAATACTAATACTATGACTATGGCTACTGCTACCTGTAGAAGCCATTTCTTTGATCATTTATATAGTTTTTTATAGTATTCAGGTGTCGCATGAATGTGCTCCCCCTACAGGTCAAAGGTTTTTAAATAGGAGAAAAATGGTCAAATGTTGTCACTGATTGATAGCATGCATCATTTCACCTTGTGGTTGTAGTTTTTATTTACTCTACTTATGATAGCTTTGTAATCACATTTATTTACCTGATGTTATTTATTCAGCATCATTTATCAGATGACAAATGTAATGCAAGACTTCCATAAAATTGGTCTTGTTTATTGAGTATCAATTCCATTGGATCTCATGTATGCAGCAAACAAGTGTCAAGGTCACAACTTAGATCAAAACTTAGATGAATGTTCATAAAAATATTACCATTACTATTAATAATAACAAAACTACTACTACGTATAATAATAATGATGATAATATTAATAATAATGTTTTTAATATTGTTGTTTATACACACTGAAATATAAAAATAGCAATAACAGCAATAGGTCAAACAAAACTGAATGGAGATCAAAGCTCATGATCAAATCAGAATTTCAGAGTTATGATGTCTAAAGACTGAAAGCTCCATACACAAGACACATGGATTCAGAACTGTCAGAAAGGCCTGCATGATCATGTGACACTTCAGATGTTAAATATCTCATTGTCATGGACCTTTCCATAAGCAATGAAGACAGCAATGTAAAACCAAACTTCTCCAAACTTAAAGCTTGGAAATGTACATATTCTAATCTCTAATTCCAGAGGTGGTATTACCTTTACTTAAATATGGATATTTATTTATTTATTTATTCTTTAATTTATTTATTTTTGAATATTCTCATCACTGCATTTCTATGCCAAAATAGCAGCACATAGCAATAGCAGAATATAACTCTTTCTTCTGACTTGGATGTGTAAGACATGGTCATACATGTTTAAAAACTAAAAGGATGTGGTACACAGCTACAGCAGTAGCTTAGTATTCAGGCTTTTCTTAATGAGGAGCAATTACTGAAACTTGAATATGTAAACCTTTAAGACTGATGTCAGAAACCCCACTTCCACCAAGTTCAATAAGTGTAAGTCACTTACCTTTTCTTCAAGGCTGATAAGGGTCTGTTAAAGGTGCTGTGGGCAGCTATACCCAAATCCAGCAGACTGCCCAGTTATATAGAATATTAACAGACTCCTCCCCCCGCAGAATACACATTCTGAGGAAAACTCAGAGGAAGGAGGATTGTAAGGTCAGGGCACTCTGACCTTTTCCTGAGAACTTGCTGATTTTTATAAATGTCAATGTCAGTATAGCTAAACACAATAAATAAACTTCTGTAAATTGCACCTGAACATTTAACTCAACATATTGCTGTGGCTTTGAGCCAGTGTATCACAGCAGCTCAGGAGGGCACCACCTCTGGCCACCAGAGGCCAGACTCATTAAGGTACTGAGCACCCCCCACCATTGTCTGTCATCCCATATATATCACCTGTTCCTAGTGAAGTCATTAGCTGTAGTGTAGCAACCACAATAGTTGCAAGGTCTTACTGCTACTTGTAGTCTGCCTTTCTGAGTGTGTATTTTGTCTACGTTCATTTGCTTAGCTTTGACCCCTGCTAATAACCATGAGTTTGGTTTGTCCCTTTTGCTTTGATGGCCTACCTCCCTGTTGACTTCTTATGTTTGAGACCTACACCTGTTTCTGGGAAAATTGTGGGTTGTGTGTGAAGGAAAGAGGCTGATCATATGCAAGCCTACCAGAAGGTTGTTAAATATCATGGAGCCTAAATCAAAAGTCTTAGTAAAACTTACCTTTACATCATGTATTTGCAGTTTACCCCACTATTGTTATTATTTGTACCTTTGTGATTATTGTCTCAGTTTTTTATTTGTCTATTCTATTATGTTATGTTCTATTCTATTAAATAGTCTTTTTCCTCATATGAAGCACTTTATGCTGAGAAAAAGAGTAAGAAAGATAAATGGAAAGTGTCTATTGAAAAGTAAAGACATTCTCAAACAAACGCTGAGCTTCAAGACTGTGTAAGGTACTGGGCTTCAGGACTAAAAAGACGCTACTCCTCAGGACTGAATAAGATGCTACTCCTCAGGACTGTAGACGCTACTCCTCAGGACTGTAGAAGCTACTCCTCAGGACTGTAGACGCTACTCCTCAGGACTGTAGAAGCTACTCCTCAGGACTGTAGACGCTACTCCTCAGGACTGTAGATGCTACTCCTCAGGACTGTAGACGCTACTCCTCAGGACTGTAGACGTCACTCCTCAGGACTGTAGACGCTACTCCTCAGGACTGTAGACGTCAATCCTCAGGACTGTAGACGCTACTCCTCAGGACTGTAGACGTCACTCCTCAGGACTGTAGACGCTACTCCTCAGGACTGTAGACGTCACTCCTCAGGACTGTAGACGCTACTCCTCAGGACTGTAGACGTCACTCCTCAGGACTGTAGACGCTACTCCTCAGGACTGTAGACGCTACTCCTCAGGACTGTAGACGTCACTCCTCAGGACTGTAGACGCTACTCCTCAGGACTGTAGACGCTACTCCTCAGGACTGTATGAGGCTGCTGCTAAAGGCCCATGACTGTTGTTGCTCTTGCTGGTATTACAATAGTAAAATGATTAATTTTAAAATAAATTTTAGTTTTATTTATGAAGCCATCAGTTCCCTTTTCAGTGAGTAGTAGAACGTTTGACATTTCATCTCTTTCTCTTTATCTACCTCTCTATCTTTCTTTTCTCTCACCTATTTTTTGTCATCAAACAGTTCACCAGGTCACTGTAACATCTGTTATCAGAACATGAAGATCAGTAAAATAACTGTGACTGCTTATAAGAAACAAAACAACATCATGCTGCTGACTGAAGGGTCAGGAATAATATACTAAATGAATCCTGGTTTATGGAAGACAATATTTCATCTTTATATTCATGCTCAGATATGCCATTACTGGCATATTTGCATATGGTGTGTGGAAACACCATCTATAAAAAGATTCACATATGGATTATCCAGTATATTGCATCATACACTCCCTAGTTCTGTTTAATTTCTCGGAAGTATTGAATTTAATATTGAATTGACATTTCAAACGGACAGAATTTAATTGAATCATAATTGTAATGTGTGCCAAATGCACAAATAGCATTTAGATGGCAAACTTGATCATTTAGAATGATCTATTAAGAAAGAGTTGCTATGTTTTGACATTGATGTGACCATGTCTTCACAGTTCAAAGTAGGTGCCAGTCTGTCTGATGTACAGTCTACTGGAAAATCCTAAACATCAATAATGAATAAGGTCAGTATGTGTATGAGTATGTGCGTGCCTACATGTGTTCCTATACACATGCTTTATACACATGAATTTAATTATTTACCTTTGACAGAATGTAAGGAAGATGATATTGATGATATTAACAAAAATCGATACCATGAGCAGTGTGTACAGATCAACTCAAAGAAAATGTATGCACATTTTGGTGGTCACAGTTCTGTGGTCATGATTACAGCAAAGCAGCTTCATGAACACTAATAGTTCCGAGAAATATCTATTTTAGAGCATGGGAAACAACCCAAGATGCAGCTGTGTGTCTGTGCTCGTGGTTTCATATTTGGGCCACCAGAGGGAATACTGCATGTTATTAGCACCTTTTAATTGGTGCTTAATTTGTGCATTCAAACATATTTCATGGGAACAGTTATTTTACAGTACACTAGGTACAGAGCGCAGTGGTAAGATTGCTCACAGGCACAATGAAAAAGGATTATATTACTCTGATTTAAGCTTTCCTCCATTGGCTGCCTGTTCATTATGAGATTCAGTTCATGGTTCTTTTATGTTTTGAGGCCCTAAATGCTGCTGGTCCTTCTTACGTTACACAGTTACTCCATCCTTACTCCTCTTCCTGGTCTATGGGCTCTACTAACCAGCTGCTCATAGCTGTTCCATGGGGTTTGGCTGAAACTGAATGGAAACAGTTGCAGCTCTTCAGTTATGGAATATCCTACAAAACCAGAAAACCTATTTTTACGGGTTGGCTTGCAGAACCCTCCAGTTTTAGATGTTCATTTATTTGCAGTATACAGAATGTGGTGCTTGATGGTGGTGGTGTGGTGGTAGAGTTTATGGATATAAGCTGCTTTGGTTTCAAATGTGATTTTTAATAATAACGTATTGTATGTGATTTATGCTTTATAAAGAGCACTCTGTATCTCTTTGTAAAGTCAGTAAGTTACATAGTAGTTATATTTTAGGATGTAATTGCTAATTCAGTATTCATTCACCAGAGGCTTTTCAATGAGTCTAGCGGTCGGTGTCTGGAAGAACAATGCTGAAGTTGCTGAAGGATGATTGTCATTTAGCTGAAATATGTTTCTAAATGCATAACGTATCCTAGTGTCCAACAGCACCACCTTGTGGTCTGTTTGTCAGCATTCTATGGCTATAAGACAAGTTGCAACACTAGTTGCTTGTTCAGAATTTTACTAATATAAATTAAGGGATAAATTAAAAGGGTTGAGGTTATGAAGTGTTCGTTGAGAGTATGTTACTCTATTTTAGAGTGCTACCGTCATTTAGTGCTACTGACGACCTGGTGCAATGCTACATCTTAACTAGAGTAAAGGGACTGTTGCAGTGAGAAATAGAACAGACTGAAGCAGTTTCACGCTATGTTTGTGGTTACCCGGATGGATTAAGGGAAGGCTTAGAGAAAGCTTATGGTAGTGCTAAGTGATCAGTATGAAGGACCACTCAGATGGTGTGCAAGAAACACCTGAAACTGAAAACTAATTTTGTTAAATTACTCCTTATAAACTTATGTCAGGCTAATAAACACATACATAAAAATGTCATTGATTCAGACAGAGATATGGATGCGTCTCATTACCTGTGGCATCATGGAATTGCATTTGTAAAACATATATGTGGACCCACTCCATGTTGCTGTCATCATAATCATCATCATCATCATCATTTTTCAGCTATTGTTGATCATTCTGACTTAACTTATTTTAAATTATATTGCACAATTTTGGATGTCCAGTGTTGTGCTATTTTAAAGAAATCCTGTATACTCCCTTACAAGGAGCAAAAAAGCGTTCATAGTGACGGGTCATTGTGACCGGTCAGTGAACCATTTAGTGTGTAGAAGGAAGTGAAATATGCCCATGCATCACAGAAGTTGACCCAGAATGGGAAGTTTTGTGTTCTTGTTCAGTTTGTACCATTTCCAGTTCCCAGTTAACAGAAGTCTAGGAGAACCTGGCACTGAAACATCTACAAAGGGCTTAATAATAATATTAATATTAAAGTGTTTTGTGGCGTGGCAGTGGTCCGGGGCTTGGCACTCCTGCACTCAGGGGTCTCGCAGGGCTGTGCTGGCCCACCCACACTGTGTGCTCCTCAGACAACCTCAAGATGACATACCAGAGCTGTGGTAAGATGTGATGTATACATATGGAGCTGTATGTTAAGAGTATGTTTTTAAAAAGCTCCTTAGGAATTATCTGATTTATTGATAGTTCAAAAAAACGTGCCTTCAAAAAGTGGAAACAGGAGGAATTTTTCAAATTCATTCCTTGATCCAAATTTGAAATATTTACAAGTTGTATTTTTTAGGTTAACACATTTCCACAACAGACAACAGTGGACTTTTCGTACCTCCTAAAAATGTACAATTGGTTTCAGTAGACAGTATATGTATACCATCATGTATACCAAGTATACCAGTATATGTATACCATCATGTATACCAAGTATACCAGTATATGTATACCATCATGTATACCAAGTATACCAGTATATGTATACCATCATGTACACCAAGTATACCAGTATATGTATACCATCATGTATACCAAGTATACCAGTATATGTATACCATCATGTATACCAAGTATACCAGTATATGTATACCATCATAAAGCATCTTCACTACTCACACTGGAGAAGCTGTCTCACATGTAAGTGTACACTACTTTAGGCACTTTTCATACACCACAATATTAGTATTTTAGTAAAATTATGTCTTTAAAATCCCTGTCATGCTTTATACACATGGGCTTGGCCAGAACCACAATATCTTATCATGGCTCATATCCAAGAAAGACCATAGTGCAGACGTTTTATTAAAGAACCTCACATTCAATGAAAGAGTTTATGACCGATATGTTGCTCCATTTCTCTGGTAGCTGTGTGTTCAAAATAAACCCTCAAACTAAATGTAATAAAGAACTGTTTAAATCATTGTATCACTGTGGTCACTGATGGTGACTACCTACATTACCTGAATAGGTTTATACAAATCTGCGTGCCCCTTTAAAGAGCACAGAATGACAATATTCCCACACTTGAATCAGCTGTAAGTGGTACAGGACTGTTACCACTATTACCAGTGAAGTTTTGAAATTCACGTCTCATGTGTATGTCATTGTTTTGATTTTGTTTTAGCAGACCCTCTCCAAGATATAGGTCTCACGCTTAGACCTTGTACTTACATATGGACAAAGGCAACTGTACTGACAGTGTCCCTTTTCCTGAATTAGTTCCTTTACCTATAATTCAGACATTCTTTATGAAGAAGCATGGGGAAAGAGAAACAATGTGGTTCTGGTGGCCACGTGGACTTCACAGAGCGGTCCATTGATGAGCTTTACACATCGGTGGACCTCCATAGACCATCATGACAAGACCCTCTGCTTGTCAGCTTTTCCTTCTTTTACTTTCTGTGGCAGCAAGAAAGGGGGTAGGTGACAACAACAATAATATTCATTTATACACCAAGGTTTGTTTAAATGAAGGTTTGTTTACATATTTTATTTATTTATGGATCCTCTGTTACTGGCACAGCAATTATTATAATTCTGGGCCCATGCCATTAACACTGATGTACAGTCTACAGTCCAAAACAAATTCTTATAATGCCCAATAGAATCTGTGACATTTTCAGAAATAATCAAGTTTCCAAACGCATGTGCCAAAAGTGAAGATCCCAGTAAAGGTCTGTTTTATTTTTTTGTTTGTTTATTGTAAACTATGTCAAATTAATTTGCACAGCACACTGTAATTTGTTCTTGAGAGTCTTGTGCCCCCATCACCTCCCCCACATACTACAATTAAATATTTAAAGCAATAAACCAGAATGGCTTCCATATTCTACATGTGAATGCTATCCTGGACCTTCACAGATAATGCAGGTAATGTATAATACAGTGATGTATTTCAGAATGTATTATTGATTGAATTTCAATTAATAACTTATCGTCATTTCTAGCATTTCTAGTTATATTTTGACTGTAATTCAATTCAGAATTAAAAGAAGATTGTATAACAAATTCAGAGCAATGAACATTGTTTTCAATTCTACTTGATAAAGTTTTGTACTAATACTGTATGAAATGTCTGTTATGTTAAATAACCTCAAAAGACACATTTTTTAAAGTTTACGTTTGTTCAAGTATCATACAAGTTTGTAAAAGTATACATTAGTTATACGATGTTTATCGTTTCCACCAGATGGCGCCATTATCCATTGGTCATTTTTCATCCATGTGCTCGCCGACATATACACACACATCCCACCCATCAGTCACAGACAAAAATTATAATAAAGTGCAATTTATTTTAATCGTCTTTTCCAGCATTTGTCAAACTTTGCTTTCAAATTCGGCTAACCACCACCCTACAGTGAAACTTGCAAAATGCTGTACAACCTGCAATAGACTTGGTTTTGAACGGAGTCCATCGCGGAGTCCATCTTTCTGGAATTACAGGACCAAATGATTCCATCAATGCCATTTTTATGGGCCTACCGTGGTATTTCAGTATAATAGTTATGGAGCCTGCCAATTTCACTGGGTGAATATGTGATGCTGTTTCTTCTTCCCTTTTTTGGTAGAGCTTTCTAGATGATGGACAGCAGCACATATGCACAAAACCACACACGTTGTCATTTATTTGTATCTGATGAGAATGCCAGTTATACTCAGCAACAGGCATACACATTACCACACACGCACACAGTTTATTAGCTGTAACTTTACAGCTAATAACATACTCTGTGGACGTTTTGTGAATTTAAATATGTTTTATCAACCTTGGATTTTCACATATGTGGTCAAATAATTACAAATTCCATTTTGTACTATACAAGATAAAGTATTCACAGATAAGAAGGACAAACCGATGGCTAGATACTGTTAAGACAGATTGGGGACAGTAAGTTTTCAATTTCTGTATAAGCGAGACTGGGAGAAAGAGGAATGTCTTGCTGGTAAAGTGTTTAGACCAAATCCTTTCATTACAATGAGACTACCTCCTCTGTCCACCAGTGTAATCTAATGGGATAATAAAGTCCCCTACGGAAGTTGTGAAGCTGAAAGAAACATTCGGCATTGTGTTGTATTAATGTTACAATAGACATCTGGCTACTTACCTTTATGCATTTTTTTAATGCTTTTTAATACCTTAACTTGATTTTAAAATGTAGTAGGTAGCCTACAATACCTAACGTAGCCTACATAAAAACTGAGTACTACAAACTAAAAGACATAAATCAGACAGGAAGTGAATTAAGTCATTTCTTTTTATTTTACAAAAGGTTTCTCTGACAATAATTTGTACTTTCTGACGCTCTCTGGGTTTCTGGGGTTACAAAACAAGGGGGGAAGCCTCGCCAACAGGTGTGTCCTGCATTCACTACCTCTGTAGACGACAGGCTATATGAAGTTTGTCCAGTTCAAGTTGGCCATTAATGGATAATTGAGCTATACTTGAGTTGTATTTTATGTTTGTGGATCTTACAAACATCCTCGGAGTACTGTGAACAGGAAACTGTCGCCAAGAACCCCGCGCAAAAGTCTCGTCGAGCCAAGCGAGACATTCTTAACCGCGTTATAATGACAAGACAGCTTGAAGAATCCAAACGTGTGTGTGTGTGTGTGTGTGTGTGTGTGTGTGTGTGTGTGTGCGTGCGTGCGTGTGTGTGTGTGTGTGTGTGTGTGTATGCGCGCGTGTGTGTGTGTGTGTGTGTGCGCGCGCTCGTGTGTGTGCGTGCGTGTGTGTATGCGCGCGCGTGTGTGTGCGTGCGTGCGTATATGCGCGCGTGTGTGTGTGCGCGCGCGTGTGTGTGTGCGTGTGTGTGCTTTGCTGCGATCACCGTGGCCAGTTCGACTGTACGCAGTAACTAAGGACCACTAAAACCTTCGCGGAGTTGCTCCGGGCTGCAACACGAAGGCTGCAAGGCAAACAAATCATCCGTCACCAATGGAAACCGGTTTCGTTCACCACTCCCTCTCTCCTCTTATCTCTGCAAGGACCTCCGAACTCACGTGGTGCTCACCAACAACCACACCAGCCTGCCTCGCTCAAACTTTACTAAACTACACATTTCACTTCACAATAACTTGTAGTGCTGCTTCCTTCTTATAAATAACAGGAAACATTTACAGTGGCACAGAACACTGAAAATAAATAAATAAAATACTTGTTTCTGTGGCCTTACTTGTCGTCGTAAACAACTGCACACGATAAGCTATTTGCATCTATCTGAAACCAAGAATGTATTTTATTACAACTTTAATGTGGTCTCAGCTGGGCTCGGACGGCGTGGTGAGCGTCCCGCCGCATCATGGCGCTTTTACCAGCACCACTCCGCACAGAGAAGCTACAGGTCCGGGCCATATGTTGCGATGGGGGGACCTGAGGTGGAGGTTTGCTCTAGAGTTGGATGCTATAAAGTTGGTGCCCTGAAGGTGCTGCGAGCCTCTTTCAGCCTCTTTCAGCCTCGTCCGTGGAGGATAAAGGAAACCTTTTTGTTGCTGCGAAGGGTTGTTCCTTAGCAACCGGGTTGCATTTAGGAGCCCTGGTAACGGTCAATAAATAACATCACTCTCAAGTTTCCCCCACGTTTGGACATTCAGGTTTCATCACATCTTCTCTTGCTTTAAATTGACTTATTTGAGACGTAGCACGCAGTAGTTAAGAATTATCGATTTATATGTTAATTTGTACCTTCTTACATCAGTATTAATGGTGCGGTTAAAACACTGCGAAGGTACACTGGACCAGTATTTTATGGTGTAAAAAGTAGGACTGGTAGGTTAAGCCAGACAGGGCGTATTGCGCATCCAAAATGCGGTATTTGATATAGTCATTGTGTTTTTAAAAGACTTGGACAGGGCTGTGGTTAAAACTGCACACATAATGTGCATAAATAAGTTACTAATTGACTCATAGACAAGACTAATCTTAACTATGACCTTAGAGTAAACCCCTTGAATCTTTCTTGAGCTAAAGTTAAAAACTTAAAAACGAGAGGTTCTTTTTGTCAATATGTCAGGTATTCAACAATGATGCAAATAACATCTTATATAATGTCCACATTTGTTTTGCTATAGGTTAGGCTGGTTGAAGTCCACCCCCTACAAAATAGGGGTGATACAAAGTGAATTTAACTACTCATGAATTTCGGTGTTGGAACACTTATTTAGTTTTGTTTGTAGTTTACAGCATCTCTGTTTACGCTTTGTTTGAGTTGTATAGCTGGACCCATTTGTGAAGTGACAAAATAATTCGATGAAAAATATATACTTATGTTAGATAAAACAGATTACATTTTAAGTCTACAGGGGTTGCCACAGTCCCTGAGTGTATTTATGAGTTTGCTCGCAGAAGTTTGAAAACTGCACATCCCTAGTACTGGATCAGGTCATTTCTATGAACAGAGTTAATGATGAGTCAGGGACATTAGGTTACTTAGGGCAGTGTACGAATTGACTAATTTATCTAAGAATTTAAGATATTCTTCTAACCAAATATTTACAAAACAAAATTGTTGACCATTTCCATGCATCGCCTCATATATATATTTCTTTTTTTTTACAAGCAGGCACATCAGATAAAAAGGCATCTTGTGAATCCAAGAAGAGATCCTGTTTGGTAGCGTAATGTCTGTGTGAGAGTCCCGCAGGCTCAGGCAGTGAGACTGGCCCGTACAGTAGTTATAGGGAGGAATGTTAGTCGCTGCTTTGTGTCTGATTGATGAGCTCCTGGACACGGGAGGAGTCTGTATCCTGCCTCGATGGCTAATGAACATTTGAGAATTCAGCCTCAGTCCGTCGCACTCGCTGCAATAAGGTGATTCAAGTCATAGATGTTTAAAATATTTGTAATTCTGAATATTTTATAAGTCAATCCAATGAGCAGCCCCATCGTATTTTATTTGTTTGTTTCAGAGCTCTGGATGCCACTGTGAAGTATTGTAACAAACTGTTGCTCGGTAGTTTCCACGCGAACTTTAATAGGCGTATCCCGCAGTTCTAATTTGACCAGGAACAAAAAAAAGTGTGAAAATGAAAATGTATGACGATGAGCCATATTGTAGGTCGGCTAGAAGACACGTGTAGTCAACTCTTTGTTAGAGAGACTTTTGTTCCTTTCTTTCTAAACGAGTGAGATGCTCGCCACGGTTGGAGCTCGGTGGCTCCAGCCTCAGTAACACGTCCCCTTGGAGACTGGGAGGGCGACACGTGATGCGCCCACTGGTCAGGGTTAGGAGAGAGGAGAGAGCTTTGGTCACGCACTGGGAGCAAAACCACATTAGTGTCTTCCTCTCCTCCCTCACACCACTCATCTTCCTCCTCTGGAGGGACTTGGAAGAGAGGGGAAGAAAATACAAAAGTTAACGAACTTTGCACATCTTTGCAGAAACGCCATTTTGATTCCTCTCCGGAACAACTTTGCTGCTTCTTTTTTTTTCAGCCCATCATCACCACTCACTCACCATCATCATGTCTCGGCGCAAGCAGCCCAACCCCAACAAAGTCAGACGTAAGTTACGCTGCTTATTACTTTCATGCATCGATTGTTGTATTGATTTTATTGATGTTTTGTGTACGTGAGTCGACGTTTGCTGTAATGGTGAAAAAAGTTTTATCTGACACAGAATTTGGTAGGAGAGTTTTCGTGACTCCCATTTGCTTCCTAGTTTCGCGGAGGACCTGATGCTCATGCACGAGCCAAACCTGTGGAATTTGCTCCTGAAGACCTTTAACTTCACCCCAACCACGTCCGACTACGACGTGTTTACTAATTACGGGTCACAATGTTGTATTTTGTGCTATCGTTGAACTTTTAGAGCACATGGGAGTTTATATGATGGGTAGCTGCTCCTTTGGGGGTTCAAAGTCTGCTAGCTAGCGGCGGCTAACCGTGTCGCGCGGAGCATCCGTATCTGTCCGCGTGCACTTTGATCGGAGCGGCCGCGTCGGTGCACGCGCGTCGCCTCGGTACGTTCTGACCTTGTCGACGATTAGACTCGGCAAAAACAAACGCTTTATTTAGTTTTGTAACTTTGTGCCACGGCGGGGTTTTTTGTTTTTTGTTTACAAAATCTTCACCGAAAATAAGATGTTTAAATTCAACGTCTTTCCTTTCTGTTGTAATAATGTTTGTGGTCTGGAAGACTGTTTGTAACGTTTGAGGGAACAATCGCCTGTTTATTGATGTAATCTGGGTAAAAAAGTTGCTGAACGGTCGAAAGCATCGTATTAATTCTAAGGTGCAGCTGTATGTCGGATGCGCAACGTTTAATGTGGATAACTTTTACACCGGTGTATAAATATTTCGGTGTTTTGTTTACAAACATTTGTTTGTTTAAATGTTTAAATGTTACTACAGGAATTAGAATCTTTGGTCTCCGTGGAGACGGCGGAGCGGCTCGCGCTGGTTAGATAATGGTTGCTAGGCATTTTTCTTCTCCCTTTTCCGCCCCTCGCGCTGACTCCGAGTTCTTAAAGTTTGCAAAAAAGGTGAACGTGGCGAGAGACTCGGTGGCCACACTTTGCACTTCGAGCTCAGATCATTTGTAGATGGGTCGTGTCTGAGTGTGGTATTCTGGCAGCTGCAGTAATAACACGTCCAGGGTTTAAAAGGTTACTGTTGATGGTGCCGAACAGGGATGTTCTGTGGGTCTTGGGTCAACCAAGACTCGCCGTCGCCTCTTGGGCCACTGGGGAGGAGACGGGGAGGACAGATCCGGATGGGCAGTTCGCATTCCATTACGAAATTCTACACTGTAGACGAGCAGAGCAGGCCTTGAGTGGTGCGGGCTCACTGCGTTTGCGCAACTCAAGAGGGCTATCGCCATTCTCTGTATGTTAATACACGGAGTTTGAGAGATGCTAAAAATAAAGGGGCGTTTTCATGTGATAATAGGCCGAAGACAAAGCAATCAAGCTCCATTAGTTCGAACTCCAGTGGTTTCATCACACAAGATTTAATTTTAACAGGCCCATCAAATGAAAGTAACAAAGGAACTACTCAATGGGTCATCCAGGCCCAGGGCAGTGCTAAGATAGAGGTGAGTGGGGATTTTTTTGTTGGGGGGGGGGGGGGGGGGGGTGACAAATTGGTGTGCAGGGCCATTTCAAGAGGAGCCCGATGTGCATGTCCATGTCGAGGCCCTGCAGCAAAGCTCGTGTGAGGGCATGCAGCTTAAATGCAAGTGGCTGGACTGGGAGGGTGTTTAGTTTTCTGATGGAGGAAGAATTCTGCTACTAGACACAATAGGCACATGAAAACCGAAGCTGAAGCCCATGCCCCTAGCCTTGATGTGAAGTAGTGTGTGTTTGATTCATGCTGTTTGTAATCCCTGTGGCCTCCGATACTTCTAAAGTAGCCCAGATAGCAGCGCTTGTTGTCCAAGTTTATCTTGGATAGAGAATTGAATTTCTCTCCAGTTCATGACTGGATGAGCAGGGTTTGAGTGTGCAGGTCCGGGCTGGATGTGGTCGACTCCAGGGTGATGTCTGTTGACAAAATATACAAATCACAGGTTTCTGCTGAGATGAACAATATGAAGGCTACAACGACCATTTAGCTGGGCCAGATTTCAACCCTAAATTCAATTTATGTACTCTTAATGATGACATGACTGGAATGAACATAAATGGGATTTGAAGATTTTTTCACATCTCTAAGAATGGCTTTGCATTACCTAAATATGATGATGCATATAGATTAATCACACTGTTGGAGTGTTCTGTTTTGTTGATCTTGACTTATGACTGGTGTGTGGCTCTGTCTTATTGCTTTAAGTGATGGCTAGCGACTAGCTTATGCAACAGATGATAAACATTTGGAAGTAATATTACAATAAAAAAGTACCACCAACTTGTATAACACAGCTCTAGTTATTCTAGTTATCCCAAGCTGAACTGTAGCTTTGCTAAAAGATACATTGTATGATATACTTATGTAATTCATGATTTGTGAAGCTGGTCAGAGCCATTCTAAATTGTAGTATAATCCCTGGAGGGAATGTTTCCGTTGGAATTAGAGAAGCACATTAAGAACCCCTCTGCCCCATGAGGCTGGATGACTGCTCGGGGACCTGGCATTAGCAGGTCTTAATTCATTAAAGTCTGTTCCCCAGACACCTGGGCTACCTAACCATTGCCATGTTAGGCAACCAAATTACTGCTCTTGCTCTTGTTTGTCATACATCTTTTTTGTTGTTTTGTTTTTTCTCCAGTTTACACCTCTGGTGAATATGGGACATTTGATCTATTTTTTTTTGTTGAATTAAGAAAACAAGTATTAAATTTGTCTATACATAGGAAATTCTAAGTTGCCAAATGGCAGTTTATCAGAATGTATTTATCTTTTTAATGGAGGATATGTAGAAAAGTAATGAGAGTAGTTGTGAAACTCTGGTCCTGTCCCCTAATGCCGAGGGCCCTCTCTTGCCCCGGGGTATTGATGAGCTGGCCCTTTGGCTCCCAAGCTATATTTATCTTGCCTTTTTTAGATAAGATTATATTCCATCTCACTGAGGGTGTGGAGTGGAGGCAGGGACTGGCGTCTGCAGTGCGAGATCATGGGATGGAGTGGGGGAATAATTCAAAATTAGACCTGGTATTTGGCTTTCCAGACTTGTGTTCAGTCTTCATGCTGAAGCTTTGTTCTGCTTCTCTGAGTCTTGCTTCAGCCTGAAATGTAACCTGTGAGCAGTAAGAACCCGGGCAGTGCTTCACTGCTTGGCCGTTGACTTTTGATTGGTGCTCATTCATCTTCTTGGAATGTACATAAGAGATTAATGTGCACTCTTTACAGGCCACATTGACTGCTTATAAACTCTAAAAAGGCTAATTGTGTAATTCACATTTGGTCCACTGTTCTGAAACCTGAGGTCCAAACTCACTAAGCTCCCATAGAGGCAGATTTGTGGATCATGTTGTTTTCACATGGAACGCTTTCAGAAGGCCTTGTGGACAGAATAGTGGGAATGTGTATAAACTGGTGTGAATGTGAGCTGCAATAGCAAATGGGAAAATGCAAAAGGGGAAAATAAAGGTGATGGAGTTATGTTTGTGGGCAGACAGCCATGGGTTCCTCACAAGAATAGTGCCGACTGCAGACATGATGGCAAAGGCTATATTTGTGGTTGCCCCCTATGGCTTCTTGTGGCCTGCACGCCATCGATGGTAACATAGCAGGTGGTACCAATATCGAGGTTGAACTTTTATTTTTTTGTGTGTTTTTTTTTTTTTATTTAGTTAGCAATCTAGATGTGTTTGAAGGTGGGATCTAACTGACTGCAAAATATATCACTGATGGAATCCTGGTGCAAAAGCCTAGCATGTGTTTGGCTGTGGTAACGTCTACAAGACTTTATTTGTAGACTATACTGGATAATATTTACCGGTGATGGTGAAAAGTTGCTGAAAGCCAGTTACCTGTTTGAACATGTTGTTTTGCCTCCGGTACTTAAAAAAAAAAGTTGCTTACTTGAACAACTCTAACAGTACTTCTTGATGCTGTGTGGACTTTGCTGTACTTTTAGAGATGCTTGCTTTCAGATTTGACCTTTTTTAGACCCCCTTTTTAGACCACTCGCCCCCAGCAATTACAACATGAATTTGCTGCAGGGACGTGACGTATAAAGTGTCTTGTTTTGAGGAACCTTTCATTACACCAGTGAGCTAATCCTCTGCTTCTGAGCAGTCACCAGACTGATGAGCAGCTCCGAGTGCATGGGCTCATCTTTCCGTCGAGCAGCCTGACTAAGGCCTACGTGCGTGTGAGGCTCACTTCAGGCCCCATGTTCCGGTGTCTTACCTTTGTCACCTTCCTCACCCTGAACACCACCCCCCACCACCCCACCCGTCAGCTCCGACCGGCAAATAAAGCACGTGTTTACCGTGGGTTCAAAGTCTAACTCGACGGCTATCACCGATGTGAAAGAATGCCACAGTGGCAGAGCCGGGAGGAAGGGAGGGAGAGGACAAAGATGGAGGAGAGAAAAGTTAATGGTGGGGGGGGATAAACTGTGAGCCAGTGGCTGCAGTGGAGAGGAGACTAGCGGGAAGTGAAACTCTCCTCTGAGGTGGCCTGGGGAAGTGATGGAGGAAGTGGAAGAACAATGGCGTTGAAGCGACTGGCTCTCAGCGGCTCGCTGGTGTCGTCCAGGAGCTGCTTAGCTCGGGCAACATCTGCTAGTGCAGTCTGCACTAATATGTCACCAACACAAAAACCTCTTTTCCTTTTTTTTTTTCTTTCTTTTATTGCTGTGTCTCTTAAACTGTGATTGGCGGGCGGGTAGGAAAGGGTTAACACAGTTGACGACTGATGGGAGGGAGACAGAGAGAGAGAGGTTGGCTAAATGGAGAGTGCAATAAAGACTGCCTCTTTTGCTGCCTCCTCTCTGTCTGTTTGTCAGTCTGTCTCTCTCTCTCTCTCTCTCTCTCTCTCTCTCACAGGCTCTCCTGCTCTCTCTTCTCTCAGCCCAAGGCTCTCCCTCCCTGCCAGGTTTTCTTGCTGACTAAACACTTTTGTCAGCTGGCAGTTGTGTGCAGGCTGAGGATTTGCGATAGCTTCTGGAGGTTAGAGGGGGAGGGGAGGGGAGGGGGCGGTACTCCCAGACAGCACTTGTTGCTCAGTGGAACTGAGAGAGGGAGGGAGGGAGAAAGAGGGAGGGAAGAAGGGAGGAATAGAGACAGAGGGAGCCTGCGAAAAAAAAAAAAAGGCAGGCAACAGCATCGTCCAACCAGTTTCTGCCAGAGCGAAGGACAGAGAATGCAAATGTTACACAGTTAAATTGACTGTATCTCTTTACAACCAGATTGCTGTAACCGCAATCAAAGTTGAATGCCCCTAATGTAGAAGTGAGACGCTTGTTTTGACAGATATTGCTTCCCTTTGTGTCTTATTTATTTATTTGTTTATTTTTTGTCTTTCACTCCTGACTTTTTGCAGTCAGAGCTTTTGAATGGGAATTTCTTTAATCCCAAGGGCACACATCATGAGAAGGCGTGAGTTAGTGTGGCCCAGTGGGGCGGTGTATTTACTCCACGCTTTGCCCCATGGTGGCGCGATAGATTTTCCACTTCTGCCACTTTTGAAGACGGGCAGAGGAGCTGCAGAGTGCCTTTGTGTAAACAGTGCTAATCTGGCCTCCCGGCGGGGCGCTAATCGAACATGCGGCGGTGGCTAGCAGCACCCGTCGGCCTCCGGGTGCTGCGCTGCTGCTCAGTCCAGCCGGTAAACGCAACCCTAAAGGATGAGCTTCCCTAATGCCAGCCTAATGCCACAAGAGTTGCACTGCATGCTGGGTAAGGGTTTACGCCGGGATGTGGTTCAGCAGCACGTCTGCATCATCTTGAGCAAATCGAGAGCTAGCTGTTCTGTGGCTGTGTGCTCTTGAAAAACAGTAATTATAAGGATGGGCTTTGGGATTAACCGTGTTGTGGCGAGCCCACTGTCCGTTACCTTCTGGACCACGCCGTGAATGCACCACACACACCCACATCCTACTTCCCCCACTTACTGTGCTGAAAATGCACCGTTGTTTGTTCTGCAAACACGAGACACACCTCATCTCCACGGAGACAGGAGCACATGCTCTTGGTCATGCTTTGCGTTTGACTTGTAAAGAAGTTTGCCATACGCCCACCTGTAGCCTCACAGATAAACACATGGCTTCACTGCAAGCATCCCCCATCTCTGCTCCTGCACAGGCTGGAGGTGGGGGTGAGGTGGGGGAGGGTGTGGTTCCCTCAGAGGAGGGAGGTGGGGGAGGGTGTGGTTCCCTCAGAGGTAGGAGGTGGAGTTGAGGTGGGGGAAGGTGTGGTCCCCTCAAGTGAGCCCAGGAACGCAGTCACAGAAAAACTGTTGAAGGGGGGGTTGGGGGACAGACTACTCCATGCTGAAGTTCTAGTTGCATTTGCACAACTTGCTGAATGATACAAGAATCTAAGGAACCATCAGATATGCTGTGCCTCTTGTTTTTTGAACATATCCAAAATAATGCAGGAAAATGCTGTGTCACAACATTGGCCTTTGGTCACATTTTGTAAAGTAGTTTCACCCTAGTTACTGAGGAGGGGGGGTGGGGTATAAAAACTCAAAACTCCCAACACAGTTCCTTACACTGTTTTGTTCATATTCTCCGCTGAAGAGAGACAGGGATTTCCGGTTCAGTATGTCTTGCATAAATGTGTCAGCCTAACCTCACAAGTATGAAGGCAGTGGCAGGGAATGACTGTTATCTGGTTGCCACACCCAAGCCTCACTTGAAGCACGCTCAGTGCAGCACACAATCCCGTCCTTATATCACACCTGCTAAAAGACCAAAGACACATGCCCTGTAGTGAGAGAGCGAGCAACCCAACAGAACACTCGGAGCCCCTCCCCTCCGTGTTGGTACATCAGCCTTAGAAAAGATGGTGGACACTGATACACTCGGTACTGTTTCCAAAATAAATGTACCGTATGGGGATGCAGTGAGAGCTGCTGGAGAGGTCGGGGGTGGGGACAGGGTTATTTCTAGAGTGTGTGTTCAGACCTAAATTTGGGCTGCGGTTATGTGGGGGCAGGTAAAAGGTAAAAGACGCGCCTGGTGTGCTTGGCTTGGGTTAATGCTACATTGTCGGCCTCCCGAGGGAACGGCAGAGTCAATGGGCCAGGCCTGGCTGCCGCTCCCCTGAGAAAGGACACAAAGGGGAGTGATCTGGGCTTTTCCTCCCCCCTGAAACCTGGCCTCTCCCATCAGGATCCCAGCACACAATAAAGCGACATACACCCTGCCCACCTTCAACACCTGGCTCATACCTGGCTCGCACACCACCCTCTAGAAGAGCAGCCCACCTCGACACCACCTTTCTGTTCAGCCGGGGCCGGCCTGGCCCCCCGTGCTCCGCCTTGCCCCCCGTGCGCTCCCCTGCTCCTCGTGCGCTCCCCTGCTCCTCGAGGTTACGCCCTCGTCCCAACGAGGAGGGAACGGCAGTGTTGTTTTCTCTGCTCTTCAGCCAGCACTCATAGTATTTCACGACATGGATGAAAACAAACACGATATGGTCTGACTTGCCTATGCATGCTGTGTAGATTACAGGAGGCAGCTGTAAGAACCGTTTCTCAAAATCGCTTTAGCGCAGTCTTAGTCACCAGGGAGGCATGTGCTAACCTAGCTAGGTTTTCTTCACCAAACTTTGCCCTGCATCCTTCAGAGGTGCGTTATCATTAACCCGCCAAAGTAGCACTAGGCTTGTGAACTTTGGTACCAAGTGCCAAAGGAAATGCAGCAAAGGCGGTCGTAAAGCTCACAGGAGGAAGACGAGATAACCAGGCTCCTGATTGGCTCATGAGATGAGATAACCAGGCTGCTGATTGGCTCATTAAAAGCAAACCGGGTTAAGGGTCCTTGAAAGATCACTAGACGTAGAGTAAGGAGTTGGTGGTCGGCAGCTAAATGGCCATTATGATATCCTGTAATATTTTGTGTCTGAGCTATTTATTACTGTTTAATTGTGAAAATGATCTTTGGACTTGCATACTGAACCTGTGCCTTTCAAGCAGACACATCCATCCCAAAATAGGCAGAGCAGGTGTCCGTTGTTACTAAAACGTCTGAATGATTTAAGGCTACTGAAATTAAAATATAACTAAGGACATCTATGGGTTAACTGTTTATTTCAAAGGCCACATTGCCTTCAAAATGCAGGAAGCAAAAGACCAAAAACTGATTCATACATCAACTATAAAATATGAATCAAACAAAAATGTAATGCTCATTTTAGGTTGCTCAGATGCTGACACCGCTGCCTCTGTGGAGCAGGGCACTGGTCTAAATATCTGGCTTGTAACACGCAAGTCACATCCAGGCTTCTTCCTTATTTTAAGCCCCACTTTCCGGTTTTAGACTCTCTTGAGCATAAGCATTTAAAGTAATTAACATTTTTGCCAGCAGGACCACGGATTTAGACCACATAGGTCATTCTCCGATTTCCAGTGTATTTCTGTTCTATCTAGATGACTTCTGTTTAAATGCTGCTCTTATCTTCTCAGGAAGGTGAGCGAGGCTGTGATGCCCCACAGCCAGAGTGCCCACTGCCCGCCCCCCCTCCAATACCCGTCGTGGTGCCGGTGTATAAATCATCTGACAGGCTTTATATGTTTCGTTTTGAAAACAGATTTAAAGCAGTGTCTAATTAAGGTTGGAACATGCATGCGTGTTTTTTTGGGGGGGGGGGTCGTGTCCAAGACCTCGCTAAAAAGACTGAGTAGTCTTTCCGACTTCCGCTGAACAGGAAATAGATGGACACTTGATGTTGTTTCAGGTTTTCATAATTACGATAAGCACCGTACCACATTAAAACAACTGCTAAAACAACCAGAGAAATAAGTGGTTTTGCAACCCCCCAAAAAACTGTATAATTGTGAAGTGCAGAATGCTCAAGATGGCCAGTGTTCTGGGTGAAGCTCAGATTATGCTGTGGCAGTAAATCAAGCTGTTGATTAACCAGTGGACAGGGCCAGTCGCACCCACCCAGTGACAGCACACGTTTCGCACTGCCATAATTGACA
Organism: Brachyhypopomus gauderio; assembly: GCF_052324685.1. Classification (NCBI taxonomy): domain Eukaryota; kingdom Metazoa; phylum Chordata; class Actinopteri; order Gymnotiformes; family Hypopomidae; genus Brachyhypopomus; species Brachyhypopomus gauderio. The sequence continues at coordinate 14,326,137 of NC_135223.1, read as the reverse complement.
CAGGAGCCCTGAATTTTTTTATTTTAATTTTATTTTTTGCATCCTTCGAATTCTGTGACTGCTAAGTCACCCTTGTGATATTCACTCTGGTCCCACACTCGAAATGTTGTGGGTGTCCCCTTTCCTGTGTCCTGTGTCCCATTTGCATCCTGTCAAGACCTTTACCATGTAGAGAGCTGTAACCCACCCATCAATCTGTACCCAGGCTGGTACTGGCTAACGTCTGATGGCTCTCTCTTTATCACCCTGTTGGCAAACATGGAGGGAGACCATACAGATGCAAATGAAGCCTTTACAGTCCCACAGGCGAAATGCTACTGCCCCGACGCCTCCGCAGAGTGCCACAGGATTACAAAGGGGACTGGTTTGTCGCGACCCCCCCCACCCCACAACTGCCGTGACGCTGCCTGACGGAGGTCTTGATGTTCTTCATTCAGCGTCCTCTCGCGTTCATTCTTTCATGTTGGTATCAATTGTTTCACATATTCAACAGAGCTGCCATCAGTCCTTTTGGATGTAGTTAACAGCTAATTAAAAGCACTTGAAGGGAATGCGAGGAGCTCCAGGTTAAACAGCACGATCCACTGGTTCTGCTTTGGCTTTGTCCACCTCGTGGCCTCTTGTACGATATAAACTGTCCGTCTCTTTATTGAGTTCTGTCTGGGAGTGTCTGTTCCACGGCAGGCTTGTACTCCTTGGGGAAAAGTCACAGTGAATGCTTGGCAACTGCTTTTATCACTGTGGCATAAAATATTGCAACAAACCCTGTGCACTAGATGCAGATGCAAATCTTCCCTCAAAGTCAGCACATTGTGCTGAAAATGGCTCGCTGATCTTGGAGGGTAGCGGTGAAACCCCACAAAACCATCCCAGGACAGTTGCAGCTAGCAGCATGGCACGTTAACATGTAAAAAAATAAATCAGCACACTCCTTTAACACTCTGACTCTCTGAATTTTCTCTGAAGTTCCAGATCCTCCACCCCCCCCCCCCCCCCCCCCCCCCCCCCTTATTCTAGATGAATTGCTCCCTTGTAGAAGCATGTCCTCGGGGAAGGGCCTATGTGGAGGGAAGGAGAGCGAGAGAGCTGGGGGGGAGGAGGAGAGAGAAAGGGAGAGAAGGAGAGTGAGGGAGAGACTGAGAAAGAGGGAGAGAGCACCCAGCATAGCCACTGTGGAGAGGCAGGGTTTAAAAACAATGTGACTCTTATTTCAGCCAGAGCAGTGGAGACCAGAGTACGTGATGTGATGCTGGGGGAGTTGCCTCACTGTAGCTGAGAAGTTCAGCGTGCCCACATGCCCCTGGGTTTGATGGATAACCCCCGCTGCGAGGGCCGGCCTGTATGTCACTCAGGCGCGCGGCCATAGCAAACAGCTGGTTGCCAGCGCTCCCATTGGATGATGAGGAGTCACATGGGTTGGGTTTTAGGAGGTGGGTCTTCGCTAGTAGGTGGGCGAGCGGCTCCACTGTGACAGTTGCCTGATGTTATGGCCTTGTACTTTGGCCTCCGTCCTCACTTTGGAGTTTAGGTCATATAACATTGGAACAGGAGCCAAAGGGGGGGGGGGGGGTGGGGGGAGTGTTGTGGGAGTGAGTGAGAAAATGAAGACTAGAGGTGTGTGTGTGTGTGTGTTGTGTGCGCTTGCGCGTGTGTGTGTGCATGCGCAGTGACTCATCTGATATGTGGATAACATCACAGCTGTTCTGACCGTAGTGAGCTATGTCGATGTTGACCGATGTTGCTTTCACTACTGAATTTTTGTTCTCTTCACCCGAGTGGCTCTCTCCTTCAGGAGGAGAAAAAGTCTGACAGACACAAATCGTGTGTGTGTGTGTGTGTGTGTGTGTGTGAGAGAGAGAGAGAGAGAGAATAAGAGGGAATAGGGTAGAGAGAGGGAGCATGAGAGAAAGTGTATGTGTGTGACAGACATAGGGATGGCCTCAGTTTCAGCTCAGATGAAGGGTGTATTCTTCTTGGTTTCACAAAGAGCTCCATTATGGCGTGCTGTAAAAGGCGTATCTGCTTGGTTCTCCATCAAGCCCCCTCCAGCGGTTTTCCACTGTCTCGTCGCCCAAACAGACGAGGTGGAGCCCACAGGACTGTGACAGTGTGGGTCTACAGCTAAGCCACTTGTGCTGTGGAGCTACAGGACTGTGACTGTGTTGGTCTACAGCTAAGCCACTCTGTTAACCCTGAGCAGAGCATCATCTCCTGAACTCCCTAGAAAGTGCAGACATAGGGATATTGATGCAGGGATTAGATCAAGCACTCTGTATGAGTCTGGCGTAGCGAACATGGCTGCCGGACATTTGTTAGTGGAAGCTTCGTTTGCTCTTTGATGGTTTTCCGAACTGCCTTTTCTAGGCTTGGAAAAACACCACAGTATTCTCAAGTACACGGTTAGTCAGACGGTACACGTGCATCACAGTGGGGCATTACTGAGCAGCTGTGCCTTTAACATCATCACCTTAATTTACAAAGACATTGCTAATTGCTTAAGTGTAGTATCGGTTATCTGTGGCTATTCTGGAACTGTGTATCACTTATTTAACTGCTTGTTTTACGACCTTGAGTACTGGAAGATGAAGATGAATTGGAGGCAACAGCTATGGATGTTTCTGTGCCAAATCTCCCAGTACTCTGTTCCAGTTTACCAGCACAGCTATTCTCACTGGAGGGTAGAGGTCTTACATGTACTGGCACATGGAAAGTAAAGTGTGTTCGTGGAGATCGCATCCAGCAGGTTGTGTGCTCTGGGTGTACTGGGACTGCGTTCAGGTTGCCGTGTCGTACTGGGACTGCGTTCAGGTTGCCGTGTTGGGACTTGTCGGTTTAGCGGGCCTGAAAAGGCTCTCACTCCCCTCCCCTCGCCCACCCCTCCCCCTCCCTCTATCTTTGCGTTCTCAGGTGTAAGGAGGCTTTTGGGGTTTCGCCTCACGAAACCAGCAGACACACCTTCAGCTCGCCTCGAAAAGAGATTATCCTAAGTGTCTTTAGCCCTTTATTTTCCAAAGAGGATGTTGAGACACAGCTGTGAGCTCAACTGCTGGATGACTGAGTTACCCGGAGCTAATCTTAGCCCGTTACAGCCATGTTTACGAGCCTGGCTTGGCCAGCGTTGACCATGTGAAGCCCATCAGCAAAATCGCTGGCTTTTCATTGTCATGAAGCAGTCTCTCCCTTGCCCCATGGAACATGTTTAATATTCTCACTTACGTGGTCGTCTTTCACAGCCTCATTACAAGTCATTGACCTTTGTCTGTCTGAGGATTTTGAAATCTGCAGTGTCTTCAGATTAAAACCTCGCTGACTGTTCACTACGTTTTAATGTTTATTATAAACCTCTTGTTGAATTGTGGGACATTCTGACCAAAACTTGGCATTTCATGTGGTACCACTTGTCATTGTAGCATCAGGACTCCTGAGTTCTCCCATCAGTGGGGTTCAGGCCCAGTATACTGCTATGCCTGTTTTAGGAATTCCATCGCACTGGGTTGTGATGCTGTGGCCTGCTCCAGTGCTGTGGTGTGTGGAGAGGGTGTGCGGAGGTGGCCCTCCACCCCAGCACGGAGCCACGATTTATGGAGTGGAGCTGCCACTGCTGTCCCTGAATGAATGTGCCATTTGTTGCACAGATCGACAAGTGTCAGAGGGAAAGCAGCCGAGGCCATAAACCCAGCCTCTGTAAACACAGAGGGAGAGAGAGAGGGAGAGGGGGAAGTTTGAGGAGAGAGAGAGAGAGGGGGAGTGGGGGAAGTGTGAGGAGGGAGAAGACAGACGGAGAGAGAGAGGAGAGGAGAGAGGGGGAAGTATAGGAGGGAGGAGAGAGAGAGAAAGGAGAGAGTGTGCATGTGTGTGTGTGCGCGCGTGTGGGGGGGGGGGGGGGTGGGGGGGGTAGAGAGAGGGAGTGTGTGTGGGGGGGGGGGGGGGGGGGGGGGGACTGTATGTGTGTGGGGGGGGCTGGGAGGAATTCCCATGTGCCTCCTTCCCAGGAGTTTTTATTATTTTTTTTTTTTGCTTCATTGATGAAACTGAGTAAGGCAGGACTGAGTGGTACACACATTATATATATTATATATATTTTCAAGGTGTGAGATGTAAGTCAGCATGCGGCATTTGAGACTTTGAAATGTTCTTCTCAGCATTTTGGGGGTTCGTATGACTTGAATATGAAAGCCAGTACCGTAGAGCAGGTTCTGTGAGCGACGTGTCTGAAGTGCAGCTGGAGTTCAGAGTGGACGAATGGAGAAGCACACATGGACTTCCTTGCAGGAACATGTTTGTGAAATAAAATTATGAGAACAGCATCAGTGAAACAGAGAAGGGATTAGGAGCTCAGGGCCATTCGCCCAGTGATAAACACCTCACGAACTCAGTTGGACAAGCGCTGGCACCACGGCCCCTGACCAGGCTTACTGGGGCCTTGTATTCACACATCAATGTGACCTTTTAATTTGGTATCTGTTCCTTAAGCGAATTGGAAGTCGCTTTCAAATGGCTGCAGTGTTTCAAACTAGCTGTAAGGATAGTGACGGTCTGTGAAGGGCTGAATGCACACGCGTAGGCCCACAGACAGTGTGGTATCTATAAAGTGTGGTAGACAGTGTATGCTTTTTCCAGACAGCTGTCAATGGTGCACCAATCTGTCAGCGCATAGCCTGCATCTGTGCTCCTGCTTTGTAATTCACACCATGTACGTTTGTGTGTGTGTGTGTGTTTGGATGTGTGTGAGGTAGTGCTGTGCGCGTGTTCTCCAAAAGCACCTTTTGTTGAACTAATTCATGCTCTGTGTGAGGAGACTCCACTCCTCTATCTGTCCTTGTCTTTCTGTGTTTGCATGGCTGTGGAGAGGAGCCTGAATTTTAACCAGGCTCATATGACCCGTCCACCGCATGGGTTGTGTCCCTCTGTGAGCTCAGCCAAGCCCGGGCAACATGCGTGCCGTTCAGACCCAAATAAACTCCAGTGGGGAAATAGGGGGCGTCCGTCACTGGCATCTGTGACCACCGAGTCATGTGTTGCATGGGGCGTCATTTTCATCCCTTTTTTATGCCGTCACTTGACCTGTGAGGAGCCAGGATCTCGTGTTGCTGCTCCTCAGCTGGACCGGCCGCTCTGCCTCTCGGACGGGCGGTGGGCGGTGCCACAGCCGGAAGCTCCGCCCCGCCACACCTTGCTGGCCAACCACCGATCCCCGCATGAGCTCCAGAGCACAGCGGAGGAACTGCAGGAAAGGCCTGGGGTCTGACACGGCACTCGGGGAAAGCTTAGCAAAGCTGGTTTGTCTGAAACGGCCTCTACTCAAGGCTGAGAAGCTCCAGGGGGCTGGCAATGAAAACTGTGAAGTCGGTGGCTCACAGAAGCAGTGGGGTGGGCCCTGGGCTTTGCTATTGCACATCCTTCTGCAGTTACTTCATATCACCATGTTGGTCAATAGCACCCCATTTATTTTTTTACAGTAAACCTCATTTTTACAGTAGAGCTACTATAACACTAATTTTGTCCATCATCTGAATGGAGCTCTTAATATTTTCATACCATTTATGTGGTGGTGTCTGCTATTTCATAGAAATTCAAAGAAGCTAATGAATCTGCTAATGAATCTGCTATGTCTTTACATAGCATTGCCTATAACGTCTGACTGCAGTGTGTTGCCTCTACTCATCTCTCCCGATTAGGTATTAAGTTCCTTAAGTTTTTTTACTCCCAATTTGCTGTGAAACTGGAACACCTGCATGAAAATAAGTTAGGCAACAGCAATTTCCATTCATCACCTTTGTCAGAGCTGTGTTTTCTTCGCCTTGCTCAACTCTTGACTGAGGTTTGTTGCAATATCGATGGGAAGATGTACCGGATGCTGGAGGCTCGAGGATCCATTTTGTGTCTGAAGGCCAGTGTGCTGAAGGCTGCCAGGCAGTGCTCCCCAGCTCTGGTATGCAGAGCCTCTGTTCTGCTCAGAGTTCTGGGCTCCATAAAGAGCTTCGGCTCCACAGCTGGAGTTTCCACACGTTCAGATGGCTGGTCAGATGACTTCAATTAGCTCCAACTAATTCTTGCACTGCAGTCACTTTTTTTTTTTTTGGGGGGGGGGGGTGCTCTTGAGAAATATCTTGGTGATGGTGAGATCTAAACACTCACCCACCAGTGATTTTGTCACAGTAGAAGTGGAACAGCAGAAATGAGGTGTATCAAATTGTGCTTTGTTTCAGCTAGGGAGTGGAAGACGTTCTAGTTTACAGTTACTACTGTGTGTGTGTGTGTGTGTGGGGGGGGGGGGGGTGCATGCAGGGTGTACGGTCTGCCTTGATAAGGATGCGAGACCTCAGGGAGGTGCAAGGAGTCCACTCCCTCATCTCTCTTTGTCCTTGCAGTGTAGCTGACATAAAGCGAGCAGGCAGGGCGGGAGCTTGTTGACGCTGTTTGACTTGCTGCTGCCGAGGAGGAAACTGGCCTTTCTCGTTCATCCAGATTTCCGCTCAGCCTCGTGCACGCTCGCATACACTCATTCATCATTAATTCTCTCTAACTTTCCGCTCCCACATCAGCTCTTTCACTGGGGAAGATCTCCCTGGCTCTGCCTCTTTTGAGGCTGACTCCGTAACTTTTCTGTCTTGCACTCTCTCTCTCTCTCTCTCTCTCTCGATCTCCCTTCAAGGTCTTGCTTTTATTGTGTATCCATCTCATTTCTCTCTCTCTTGATCTCTCTCTCTCTGTCTCTCTCTCTTTGCGTGCGTGCGCATGTGTGTTTTGTCGTTACCTCTCAGCACTGAGGCTGATATTATGGGAAGATACAGAGAACTGCAGGCAGAAACGGTGATATCTCACCGAGCCAACTGCTCTCAAAGCCTTTGGTTCCTACACTTGTCTGTGCCTGTCATCCTGCACAGAAACAGCACAGCAGCATTCTTTCTCTCTCTCTCTCTCTCTGTCTCTCTCTCTCTTTCTCTCTCCCACACACACATATGCACACTAGGGAGTGTAATGTTAGTGGCACAGGGCGCACACAGCACTGATAATGGCACATTGGTCTACATTCTCTCCTGTAGTTGGTTCACCTGTTATATTCACCACCATATAGCAATAACATTAAGGAAAGAGCATTGGTTATGACTGAGGCACTGGCGTGTGCCTTGTGTGGCAGTCTCTGGCTTAACGAGCATCTCTGCTGCCTTCCTGGGATCTCCTAAGCATTGCAGACACGGTTCTTCAGCGTGGTTTTTTACTGGTTGTGACTGCTCCACTTCCTCCCAATCCTCACAGCTGATTGGTGACGTGCAGTATGAGGCAAAATGTGCTGCATGATGAAAAATATGTCTCTTTGGCAATTGTGTGTGTGTGTGTGTGTGTGTGTATATATATATATATATATATATATATATATATATATATATATATATATATATATATATATATATATATATATATATATATATATAATATATATATATATATATAATTTTTTTTTTTACCATATCTGAATAACATGTCTTGTAAGGGAAGCAAAGCCAAGGATTTTAACACCACTGACCTATTTGACAGTTGCATGACTCAGCGGAATACAGTTAGTATTAGAAGATAACTAGCCGTCTAGCGAGTGATCCAGACTGCCTTTAACCAAAGTACAGCAGCGGCAGTCAGAAAGCTAGAATCGTGTCCAGAGTGATGGAATTTATAGCACTAGATAACTGCAATTGCAGTGTGAACATTGACTCTTTATTTTCTTTGAAAATATTTTTGTTAATTCAAGGCCTATTACATAGGATGAATGACCATTTTTGTTTAATTTACCACTGTTGTTAAAAATGTGAGACTGCTTAGCTCAAGTTTCTTTTGCGTAGCAGGCTAATGCAGCAGTTTAAACCATGTTAAATTTGGCATATAGCCTCGCCCTCAATCTTCGTCCTTTCATGCCAACAGAAAATTAGCAATTATCATCCTTTGAAATGCTGATCTTTCCATCTCTAAAGAACACAGCTTTCAGTCTTCAGATAGCAGCCTCTTCCCCAAGTCCCAGGTGTCATGCTGGAGGCTGTACACAAGAGCTCAGGCCAGGTGTAGTTGGTGTAGTTTGGGTGTCTTGGTGTAGTTTGGGTGTCCTGGTGTAGTCTGCATAGTCTGGGCGTCCCGTAACCTTCAGATGAAGGGATGCGCCATGTACTGAGAAGCTGACAGAAGGTTCTCCATTTCTCCACGCTGGAGACCTGCCTTCATGGCCAGGACATGGTGAGCCACACTGTGATCCGGGGTGGTTCTGTGATCCGGGGTGGTTCTGTGATCCGGGGTGGTTCTGTATGTGTTAATGCTGAGGCAGGTTTTTTTTCCCCTGTGACGCCCTCTCAGTGGCAGTAATTTTCTATCAAAGGTGAAGATGTTTTTGGATGACATGCTGACAGGGTGTGGTGTTTCTTTTATTCACACACACACACACACACACACACACACACACACACACACACACACACACACACACACACTAGTTGAAGACCTTTGTGACTTAAAAAGTCTCCTCCACCCAGCCATTATAACTACTTCGGTGTGTCTCAATTAAGCAGTCTTAACAGTGACTAATCTGATTATCACTGTCCCCCATCTCCCTCTTCCCTCCCTCTCTCTTCCCCCACATCCATCCTTTTCTTCACACATCCCTCCATTTCTGCCTGCCACACCACCTTTTTCCTTGCTCTCCATTCTTCACAGCTTTGTCATCTGGACTGGTTCAGGCACTTCAATAAGTCATGCCTTTTCTCACACACACACACACACACGCGCACACACACACACACACACACACACACACACACAGATTACACTCTCCATCACCCTCTCTCACACACTCCCCCATCTTTTCAAAAGCTCCTTGACGGAGACGATAAGCTGTTAGTGGCCACGTAAATCTCTCCTCCCCCTTGTCTATTCCCATCAGTATTTCTCTCCCTCCCTCTCAGTCATTCTCTCTCTCTCTCTCTCTCTCTCTCTCTCTCTCTCTCTCTCTCTCTCTCTCTCTCTCTCTCTCTCTCTCTCGCACGCACGCACGCACTCGCACAGTCTGAACATTGGCACTTAACTAATCATGCCAGTTCGCTAACTGGCACAAATCTCATTTTACTTGTACAACTTGAGTTCAGAAGTAAAACAGATGGTGGTGATGCATGCAGTTGTGATTAAGATGAGGTCCATATTTGCATAGTATGTTAACCTACCGTGCATGGCCATGTCCTATTGGATGGTTCATAAAGATCCTGACACACCCTTGCTTCAGGAACACATTACAGGGGGGCAAGAGACATGTGGTCACTTTTGAGATGGAGTTGGAATCTCATCAGAAGAATGGATTGACTTCATGATTTCGTAATTTCTTGGTTTCAACCGGTCATATCCAATCAAAATTGGCTTGAGATGTTATTATTTTTGAGAACAAAAAGCCTGCATTTGTTATTTAAACAAGTGTGTGTGTGTGTGTGTGTGTGTGTGTGTGTGTGTGTGTGTGTGTGTGTGTGTGTGTGTGTGTGTGTGTGTATTAAACCCTGTCTGTGGTCTCCCTGCAGTGTAAGCCGTGGGTGTTGACACTTCGTGGTGGCCCCTCTCCCACGCCCAGCTCCAGCTTAGTACAGACTCGTCTGAGGACGGGTAAATATACCTCCGGCCCCGGGCGTGCCGCCTCAACTGCCCTGTTCACACACAGCATGGAGGGCCCAGGCCACCTCACTCATGATTGTATTGTGGGCCAGCATGCAAAGTTTTATCCCAAACTTCAGCTGTGTGTTTTCCCCCATTCCATTCCTCTCCTTCTCGCCGGTTCTGTTCCTCTTAACGTCTCCTCACGACCGGTCCTGGGAGGAGTCCAGCTGCTATGAGCTCTTATGAGCTGCTATGAGTTCGACATTCCGTTCGTCCACCCGTGTCTCGGCTTGCTGCCCTGGTGCTGTTGCCATGGCCACGTGCAGAGTCCACACCGTGCATGCGCCCATCGACCCCACCCCCACAATCCAACCCCCCCCCCCCCCCACACACACACACACACACGTTCCTCAGCCCCGGTCACGCAAAGCATGTCTCCCTCTCGGCTGCACGGTGGACCGGAACGTTGAACATGTTAAAAAGTACATGAGGCTGTGTGATGTTCCTGAAGAGCATGCTGATGTAGTTCTGTTTATTTGTACTGCCTTTTAAAAGTTAGAGGACTCCTAATGACACCGGAGGATGCTGTGATGTGTAGAAGGTGTTTTATTATTGAGACGGTGTATTTTGTTGTCGTAATGGCAGCACCCTTGTTAATTGTTTTTGCAAAATTGTCCGATTCCAACTGACTGAAGGGAGTGATAAAACTCTTGGTGAGTCACACCACTTGTTACTCAAGTAGTGCTTTCCAAGTAACCCTAAGCAACACCCCCATGCTCAAACATGTAGCGTCTCACTGCAAAGTCACCGAACAGGGCCAAACCATCCCAGCACCCGCTCAGAGGGGTGTAACCCAGGGTCAGCTGTCATCATTTCAGTGGATGAATGTATACCAGACCTGCGGCATTACTGTCAGAAGGGACACTTAATCCCCCCCAGTCTGTCTGTCTTGGCTTTCTTCATTAAACGGTTCACTTACTCCACACTGAGCACCTGCGTAGAAGAAGCTTTTAGAGATGCTATGGCCCAATTATGTCTCAGTTTTTTGTGTAGCCAAAGTTAATCTAGACTTAATCTAGAACATCTCTCTTTGTCACTGTAGTTGCGGTGCTGATGTGTGGATGAAAATAAATCTAGTTGCAATGCTGTTAAAGATGTTAAAGATGTGAAGATAAAGTTAATGTGGATGTAGTTGATCTAGTAGTGCTTTTGGATGGATGTAGCTAATCTAGTTGCGGTGCTGCTGTGTAGACACATTTAATCCAGTTGCAGTGCTTTCATGTGGACGAGGCTGCTGTAGTTGTGGCTGGGCTGGCCCCAGGGCCTCGCTGTCGGGCCAGGCTGTCGGCCAGCCAGAACCTGTTTGAGCGGCTACAGGCGCAGATGCAGAGATAGAGCAGAGAGATCCCAAATACTGCACCAACAGCCACAAACTGTCATACACACACACACACACACACACACTAGTCTTTCCTCAAAGCACACTGCAGTGAAGACCCAGCAGTTTGGTTAGACCAGCTGACTGTTGGGAGGAAACAAAGTGCTGGAAAAGGGAAGTGAAGGGTGAACCGGCCCTTGTTGAGAGTCTCGGTGAGAGATTCTGCTCTCTGCATGCATGGTTGTGGATCACGGCAGGTAGCCCGGCCAACACCAACACCGCAGTGCGGAGCAGGTGCAGCTGGGTTGGATCTGAACACTTCTTCATTATGACTGGCTCTTAGGTTCTGGTGTGCAGTTAGTCTCATCACTGCAGAAAGGATGTGGAACCATGCGTGGTGGAATCTGTGCACCGGGGCGGGGGGGGGGGGGGGGGGGGGGGTGTTCTGCTCTGTGGCTGGAGCAGACGGACACGCCCTGCAGGCTCCTTCATCAGCGACGGCATGGTGCAGAGAACACACTGATGCTATCACTACAAATTTCAGAGAAGTAAAACAGGAGTGTGTGTGTGTATGTGTGTGTATGTGCTTAGATACCCACTTATGCTTACACAGAGTTGTTTCTGTTCTGCTCTGTGGACAGTATGGGCTGGATCTAGACAGGAAGCCTTTAATGAGAGCGTTTTTCTCACAGACATCAGTTGCACTGTTTTACAGACGTGTGTATGTGTGTATGTGTGTGACTGTTCGTTTAAGATGTTTGAGTGCATTAACCCATGCAAATAGGTTTCAAGAAGGATGGTGTCACTTCCACTTGTGTGCTGAAACATAACATTCTCTTTGGTTCAAAACACAAGCATTTCACACAAGAACTGAATTATTTCAAATGGGTTTTATGTTGTAATTTGCCCATTCCCGTTGACCGATATTATAGTGCAGGCCACATTCGTCTAGAATGCTTGCTTGCTAATCTAGCCAAACACGTGCTCCAAAACACAGGCCTTTCCCCCTTGTATTTCACCGGTGATTGTGACTAGATTTGCACAATGCCTTATTGTGCTAAGCCTGGAGCACAGATTGCGCTCAGGAGGCCATCACGGAGGCTTTTCCAGCATTGAGCCGCCTGCACGTGGCAAGAGTTGGAGAATGTACCATGTGCAGCCTAGAGGTACACGGTGAGGTGATGAAGAGCTGGTGTGAATGGGGAGGGAGGGAGGTGGAGGGGGGGTGGAGGGAGGGTGGAGGCAGGGAGGTGGAGGGGGGGTGGAGGGAGGGTGGAGGCAGGGAGGTGGAGGGAGGGGGGAGGCAGGGAGGTGGAGGGAGGGGGGAGGCAGGGAGGTGGAGGGAGGGTGGAGGCAGGGAGGTGGAGGGAGGGGGGAGGCAGGGAGGTGGAGGGGGGGTGGAGGATGGCATGTTCCTTCTCTCTGCCATTAACGGAATTTAGTTTCAGATCAACTCTGATGCCTTTTGCCTCTGCAAACATGGTGGCAAACCAATGTCCTGATCTTTGATCTCAGAGACAGAGACGAGGGAGAGACAGAGAGAGAACACCATAGAAAGACTTTGGATTAAATTGAAAATTAAGAGAACAGGAGAGAGAATGAACAGATTGATGGAGTGCAAGATCAACACAGGAATAGACAGGAAGTGAGGAAGCTATAAGAGGGAGTGTCAGAAGTGATTTTAGAGAAAATCTCCCGATAGTTGATGATGTGAGAGTGAGTCAGGTGTTTTCACTCTGACAGGGTGTGTCTGAGTGTGTCGTTTTCACCTCACTCATTTAAAACCGCTGGCTGTATCTGATCGTGTTATCTGGAGTGGGGGAGTGAATGCGCATGCAAAGAGAAAACACACCTGACATTGTGACTGGAATGTGATTGAATCAGGCAGATCACCTCCAATGGGTGGTGTCGTAGTTGAGAAACCTGCTGTTCTCAGATCAGCATCATCCGATTAGTCATTATTCTGAGGGCCGTGTTGCATCTGTTCCCTTAACTGCACTGACCTGTTGCCTGTAGAGGCGTTTACAGTAGGCTCCAGTACAGCTGATGTAGCCATGTTGCCTCCTAACACTACTAACAATAACCGTTGTTACAATGGCCAGATTGGATCGTTAATCAACACACTGAGATCCAGATACATGTTGCGTGTTCATGAAAGGTGGTGAACGGCACATCAGTGGGTTGTGAGGGGAACAACAGTCAATTAAGCTACAAGTTTAACTTTTCCTGTAGCCTTTGGTAGCTAAAAGCTTATTTGATGTGATTTTTTTTTTAGTTTCAAGTTATTTATCAGAGCCGCAGTTCAACTGAGAAGCTTGGAGTCAAAGAGGGCTTGTCTTCCTTTAGTTGAGCAAAACCTGTCCAGTATCAGGTTAACCTGACCTGTGGGAGTCTCTTGTCATAGTTGGTAAGAAATAACTGGAGCACGGTGTCTGACGGTGTCTGCAGGGACTCGCTGGTCACTAAGTCACTGCGGTATTGCTCCATGCTTGATTTCTCTGGTGCTTATTTCCCATAACTTAATCGAGAAGTGTAGAGACCACGTTAACTAGAATCTCACTTCTCGAGCACCATGTATGAGTGTTGAGGGGGGGGGGGGGGGGTGCTGCCTCGTGGCATGTCGGGGCAGGATGCAGGCCAGAGCGGGGGGAGGATGAGGCGTCAGATGTTGAGAGTGACTCAGGAGGGGTGGAGAAGACCCCAGAGGGAGAGAGCGCGGGGCTCCCAGAAGACCTTAAACACACTCGCGCTTCTGTTCCTGGCCGTGTTATGGTAGGGGTGAAGCACGCCCGCGGCAGGTCTCGGTGCTGTCGCTGAATGGAGTTGTAGGGGCTGTGGGAGGTGGAGGGAGGGTGGGTGTGTTGCTGGATGGGTGAGGTGTGCCCTGACTGGTGGAGGAAGGGAGAGGGGGGGAGGGAGGTGGAGGAAGGGAGAGAGGGGGGAGGGAGGGAGGGAGGGAGGGAGAGAGAAGGGAGGGAACTCTACTTCCTTCCTCCATCTCCTCGCACTCCTCTGCTCTCTGTTTGCTAATGACTGTGGCTTACAGACACACAGCCCTTCCCATGGATCCTTGTGTGTAGAGATATCTCTCTCTCTCTCTCTCTCTCTCTCTCTCTCTCTCTCTCTCTCTTGCTCTCTCTCCCACATGCTCACTGTGTGTCTTTTTGAGACGTGTGGTGTTAGGGCAGACGCGCAGGAGGCTGTAATAAATAGCCAACATATGGTCACCGGATCTGTGCTCTCTCAAGCCCCTAACCTCTATTCCCAACCTAGGCATCTCTCTCTGTCTGTCTCCTACACACACACACACACACACACACACACACACACACACACACACACACACACACTCCCATTTTCTAGTCATACTCCCTCTTACTCCTGAAGATGAATTCATCTTCTGCTGCTTTTCTCCTTTTCTTTCTTTCTCCACCCCCTCTCCCCCCACCCACCTCCCCCCGGACCAGCATAGATCCAGGGAGCTTTGAAGTGCACGTGTCACTTTTGGCAGTTTGGCTCCGAGCCGTGCCTTCGGCCTGCTGGACGAGGTCCCTGCATCTCCAGTATGGGAATTTCAGTGGCAGAGGGCAACTGTTAAAACACGCTGTCAGTGCACTGTTCTTTGAACAAAAACAAGGGAGGGGGGTGGTACATTTATTTACAGGTAAATTTAGATCAGGAGTGAATGCTGGCCCGTCTAATAAATAACCAGGTGTTTGAGCGTGTCAGTCATACATGGCCAGAGATGGGGAGAGTGGAGGGGTCAACAGCTCATGGCTGAAGTTCTGATGTTCACAGAACTGCTCGGTGGTGAAAGTGCACCCACTGGGCCCATTTTGACATTTACAGCAGTAATGCATTTCTAGAAATGTCCTTCTGTGATCTTTGTAGTAGCTTGGTGCTTTGAGAATCTGTGATGTAGGCGAGTAAGATTGAACCCCTCTGTAAAGGGTGTGTGTGGAGTCTAAGGACTGCGGGAAACTTTTTAGCCTCTGAATGAGCTCTCTGTCACACGGTCCTACACACACCAGGGGCCTCACACCTCCATCAGCCCAACCTCCGACACACACACACACAAATGTACACACCTCTTTTGCCTCTGCCTTGCCCTGCTGGGATGACGGACTGCAGTGCCCTTGCTTGTACCAGCCAGGTCCTGTTTTATCTCCTCAAACCTTCAGCAGTGATGAGTACTGCAGTGATTTTGTGGTTAGGAAATAATGCAGTTTGGCTGGTTTGGTTCTTTCCTGCTAATGCTGGATGTGGCGTGGTGTGCCTACTGACGCAACCTACCACAGCTCACAAGGGGATGGTGAACCAGGTCGGGGCTTTCCTGGCACTCGGGAGAGGAGTCGAACACAGAACGTCACAAGCAGAGCTGAAGTTGTCACGTTTAGCAGAGTAGTGAACTACGGGGAGACGGTGGTGAAAAAGGCGATGAGAGAGATGAGACAAGAGATGTGAGTGTGATTGAGTCCGTTTCTCAGTCCATCTGTTCTTATTTTGATGGTGCTTTGGCAGTGCTGTAACTATATGATGGTGCCAGTAAAATGTAGTGAAGAGTGAGTGAGAGAGAGAGAAATTGAGAGAGAGAGAGATTGAGAGAGAGAGAGATTGAGAGAGAGAGAGAGATTGAGAGAGAGAGAGAGAGGAGAGAGAGAAGAGAGAGAGAGAGAGAATGGAGGGAGGGCCATTCTTTTCCAGACTGTTTGGCATTGTGTGAGGACTTTTCCACCCTCATGTGCCTCTGTTGCTGCTAAATACAAACACAGCAGTGAGTGAACAGAACACACACACACACACACACACACTTTAATGCACCTCAATAATGACACTAGTTTATTTATTTGTATTTCCTTGTATATATACAAGAACCCTGTGTGCATACATGCGTGTGTGCGCGTGCGTGCGTGTGTGTGTGTGTGTTTCAGTGAGAGTGATGGGTTGGAACAGATGTAGTAACAGCAGCACTCCCTGGACCCCTTACGTTTGTATTTTCTCCTGGCAGGGAGTACGTTTTTCTCTCTCTCTCTCTCTCACACACACACACACACACACACACACACACACACACACACACACACACACACACACACACACACTCGCTCATGTGCGCTTGCTCTCTCTCTCTCTCTCTCTCTCTCTCTCTCTCTCTCTCTCTCTCTCTCTCTCCCTCCCTCCTGCTCAGTCTTTCACTCTTGTACAACTCTAAACTTGCCCCACAGTTGTGCAATGAACGCCACTAGCTCTCCTCCCCTGCTCCTCATCCCTCCGTGTTCTTTCCCTGTCCTGTGATTCATTCCTTTCTCTCTGGGCCCTGTGCATCATCACATCTTCGCCTCCTCCCTTCCCTTCATCATCTGTTGCTGTTCATTTTGCAGGCTATAAAAGTGCTGCCCCAGCAGCTGCCCATCCAATCAGACTCCAGGATGCTCAAGTGATGAGGGGAACTCATCCAAGTCTGAGCTGAGAGGTGATTGGTGGCTTGGCAACCCCCCTGACACGCCCCCTCCCCCCCCCTCTGCCTCGACAGCTCTGTTTTTCATGTTGCCACCATTGAGTATTTTCATACTGACAGTTTGAATAAGGGATGAGTTAAATGATACATTGAGGATAATTCCAGTAGTGGTTTGGCTTTGGGGGAGGGCTGAAATCTGAGTGTCAGAAGAACTCTCTCCACCTCTGTCCCTCTCGCTTTACTTTCTCTGCATATCTCCCTCCCTCCTTCTGCTGCTTTTTCCTTCCATCATCCTTTCTCTCTCTTTCTCTCTCTCTCTCTCGTTCATTTCCCCCTTTTCTCTCCTCTCCTGAACAAACATGACGATACTCTGCCCACTTGGTTTGTACTGGACACGTGCAGTGTTAGCAGGTTAGAGTTCCTCTGCTTTTGTCTTGCGTATGGTCCGTATGGGCCCACTGGGAGGCCCGCGGGTCTCACCGTAGCTGTTGTTTGTTTGACTCTGTTCTGGGTCCAGCTGGCTGAAGTTCACATGTGAAGTCTCGGCTGAGCATGTCCATCATATCACAAGTATCCAGCTAGCACCACTGGCTTCCTTAGGGCCTACTAAACACCTGCACTGTGTTTAATGAGACCAAAGCACATACACACTCTCGCTCTCTCTCGCTCATAAGAAGGAAGTGGCCTGGACCGGAGAGGAGCTTCCTGTGAGGCTGTAAACGGGAAATGGCAATTAGCCGAGGGAGAAGCCTGCTAGTCAGTCTCTCTCTCTCTTCCTCCTCCTCCTCCTCATCCTTTCTCTCTCTCTCCCTCCTCATCCTCCTCATCTTTCTCTCTCTCTCTCTTTCTCATCCTTGCATATTTTATTTCTATACTTCCTCTTTCCCTTCTTTACCTCAGCACTAGGCCTCTGCAGAGTAAGACTAAACTAGCTCTTGGCTAACATTCAGGTAGTCCATTAGCGGTTAATTAAATGTCATTTTGAGATTTAAATAATTTTTTTAATTACTTTTATTTATTTAGTGCCCAGAGTTGGGCATTTACAAACCCAGATCAGTGAACTACTCATCTCACACATCCTATCACATCAGGCATGACATTCTCTCCTGTAGTACTACATTTGTATCACAAATCACTACAAAGCAGTACTATGAAATGAAAGTACGCTGAAATGAAAGTACTCGGTACACCGTTCATACCACACTGTGTGTGGTGTGGTCATGAGCTACCCCCCCCCCCCCCCCCCCCCCATACACACACTCTCTCTTTCTAAATGCCTTTCAGACAGGTGCTGGAGTCATAAAACACAGGCAGGGTAAAGCAGAGGTACAGGGCAGGTTGCCCCAGGCTGTGACCCTCGGCATCTGTCCCTCGATTCCTCAGATGTGGACACTGCCATCACATCTCTGATCCTCTGATAACTTTTAACAGACTGTCAAGTACCCCACCCCCTCCAGAGGGCCTTAGTGAGATTCGGTTTGCGCTGCTTTGTGTATTTTGTTTGGCACCTGTTATTTTGGACCACTGTGGGTGGAGTTTCAATTTCAGTGGGTGGAGTTTCAGTTGTGCTGCCACACTGGGCCAGGCTCACTCTCTCCGTCACTCTAAATACTCCCGGTCCTCTCTTGCAGTGATGGATAATTTAGCAGAAGACAAGAGGGCAGGAGAGGTGCTAAGCTCCACCCTTAGTGCCAAGGAGGTGGAGCATACAGATGAATCGCAGAGCCCCGCCCCCACGCAGGCACGAGACAGGCATGCCGGTAAGAATAGCCACACCTGGCCGATGGACACCACCTGAGTGGAAAGGAAAGCAGGCCAGTAGACCTGCATCAGTGACACCACTGCTTTATAGACACAGGTCTGATTTAAACTGATCGCTACCAAACTACGAATTTAATGTAATAATTAGTAAACATGATTTGGTATCTATTAAGTCATTTTGCTAATAGCCATTATGTGAAAACGGTCATGTCTGTGGTGGCCTGAGCGCTAAAACCCCATTTTCTGATCTCAGTCATGGTCTTTCTTCATGTGAGCAACTGTGTGTGTGTTTGTGTGTGTGTGTGTGATTCTCTTCAGGGAGTCCAACAGAGTGTGGGGAGGGCACGGGCAGCAGGCAGGTCCAACAGGACACAGGGGTGGAGGGAGTGGACGGAGTGGACCTGTCCTCCATTAACTCCATGATGACCACGGTAATGAAAGCGGGTCAACTAAACGGGGCAGTGGAGGCCACACCCACCGCCCCCACCAAGGGTCCCGTCAAGAGCCCGGGGGCCAGCCGCTACGCCAGGAAGAGCCAGGTAGGCGGGGACACCGCACGCACACACGCCGCATTACTGCTACGGGTGAACAAGCTCAGTAAAGCCTAGCACTAAAGACCCTGCGCTTGCTCAGACAGCACACACAAATGTGTGCGTGCGCACACACACACACACACAGCTTTGTACACTCACTTTCACAGATGCCCTCATGTGTCCATTTCAAATAAACCCCAGTGCACAGTGCAGCCAGCCAGCACGTCTCCAGCTGCTTCTGCCCATAGCTGCACATCCAGCGTCCCGAACAGATGCCGTCGGGCCCGGCGCCGTCACTCACGCCGCCTCACGCACGAGCTGCAGGGCTTCACACGCACGTTCAAACAAGCATGAAAACCTAGAATGGTAGACCGGGCAGTTAGCAGTTGAAAACGAGCTGTCGTAATGGTCAGGGGGATAAGCGTCTGCTGTTTGATCCATCCAGTCTTCCTTTATGGTTGGGTTATTAGGATGGTGATGTCATTTTTGCAGCAGTGTTCTGAAGTTGCCAGTGCTCTAGAGAGATATGAGATGTCCGTCAGAATAGCAGGCTGGCATAGACACCTGGCATATGGTCACGGCTAAACCAAAGGCCATATTTTGTTAGGTCAGTTGGGGTGATGCGGTATTTTTGGCTTGTATATCACTGGAGCAGGGGAGGTGTGTGTGTATGTGTGTGTGTGTGTATGTGTGTGTGTGTGTGTGTGTGTGTGTGTGTGTGTCAGCAGGGAGACAGGGTGAGATGGCACAGGTGAGGAGGTCCGTGCACATGCACACAGTGTTCTCCTGTGTCAGAATGGGGGACACATGCTTCTCTGGACTCTCAATCCTCCTTTTGTCCATGCAGCTAGTGGTCACATGGAGCTGATTAAAGCGTGCACTCTCAGGCCTCTAACCCCCCCTCGTGTGGGGGTAACAGGTGTCAATTCTGACCCCTCACCACACGCTCAGCCCCCTTCAGGCCCCAAACTCTAGTCTGCAAATGTTTTGTCTCCAAAACCTCTTCATTGATTGCATTGGACCACTCTGATCTGCCCCTTTTTAACATCCGTTTACTTTTCATGAAATAGAGAGAAGCTAAACTTTACTTGTGATGAGCTATGGTCTTTTGTTGTGCTTTAATAAAATACTGCAACAGTTTGTAAAGCTTTATTATAAAACAATTCTTGATTTGATACTGGCTATAAAACCAAGTACTGAGTAATTTGCTCATTGAGGAAACATCAGAACCTTCGATGCGTCGTGACACTGGGTGGATTAGACCCTAGGTCAGTGAACATGGCAGGGGACCACTGCTCCTTTAGACCCGGCTAACCCAGCCCACAGAGCCAGCACAGGCGGCCACTGGCTGTGAGCCTGTCTGCACTTTCCATCAGTTACCAACTTCCCATCTGTGACTAGAAAAAGTCAACAAAACAGAGGATGGAAAAACATGTTAATAAAATCTGCTTGTTTAATGGAAAAAAATGATGGCACAAATTTCTTTAGATCTGAAGGACTGGATTCTGTTCATGTAAGTGTGCTTTGCAAAAATATAAATCCCCAATGAAAAGTCGGGGGGGGGGGGGGTGTTTACCTAAACTTCAGTTATTTTAAAGCAAACAGGATTGCTCCACTTCATTATTTGTTCTCTTGAACAACATCTCATTTAACCATATATCATTTGTACATCCACACGGTTACCTGAAGCCGTGTTGAGCAGATGTATGTCTGTTGGCTCCAGTTCGGAAGATCTGATCTTAGATCCGTCCCATCTTGACCTACACCTCCCATTATGTGAAGAATTATTACCCAGTAACTTTAGTTCAGGCCGTCTCCCTTGATGCAGCTGATATAAGCTGTATTTTTTAGGCAGTGAAGTTGGATTTAGTAACCACTTAACAGTGCTTCTATACTGTCAGATCTTAAACCTGTCTCAGGCAATGAAATGCAAGCCAGTTACGATCCCGCTCTGCAGTACTGTCAAAATAGGACCATAGCTGACGGTATTCCCTTAAAACCCATGCAAATGAGGTCATTGGCAATGCTTTTTATATTAAAATGCACATATATATAAAATAATTTAGCTTTGTATTTATTTTTAGTTTAGTCAATATTGGTTTGTTTTCTGCCTAGCTTTTGCAGGTTGTGTGGTTATGGGTGTATAACACGTGCTTCTTGGTTCCTGCGTTTGTGTAGTGATAGTAATTTGGGCCTGTGTGCTGGATTGTCCCGCGTGAGAACGCTGCTGTCTCTGCTACAGCGTGATGGCATGCTGGACTGTGTGCACAGGGCCATGAGGGGCGTGAAGGCCTGAGCACAGTGCAGGACTGCACACCCAGCTCCCAGTTAATGATCTCCTCTACTGTCAACACCAGTGGGAGGGCATGCGGGGTGTCGGGTTACAGTGATCTGCCACTCAAGGTGAAAGAGGAATACACACACACGCACAGAGGCTGCCTACATTCAGGATGCTTCTCTCCAATTCACGCACGCATGCGTGTAAATGAATGGATGAAGCAACGGCAATCCCCTCTGACCCCCGAGACCTGTGACTGTCCCAAGGTGTATGGGAGGTAGCCATGATCCAGTCTGAGCCTACATGGATGAGTCAGATGATTCGGAATCGATTTGGATATTCAGACTGAATCACATAATAGGAGTCACACGAGCCAAAAGAGCAAGAACTGAAAAAGGGTGAAGAGGCCCAAATGCACAAGTCCTGAACACAAGTCCAGCAGAGCCAATGAGAGGCCACATCATACTGCCATATTTATCTAGCTGAGTATTTATTTAGCCTGGTATCTTGTACATACACCGACGGCTGACAAACCACTCAAGGTCAGAAGACAAGGCCTCATTCCATGCCACCAGATGAGACTTTCCCCACACTGCCTAGACTGGGCTGTCTAACGTAGCCAAACTCTTAGCCATGCCAGTGAGGGCCTCGCTAACAAATTACAAAGTAATGGAGCATAAACCTCCATTATTTTATTTCTGGTTCTCTAACTGGGAGGATGGATGGATGGAGGGACGGATGGAAGGATGGATGAATAGATATTTTATGGAAAGTGATTGTCCGAAGAGGCTTTCAGCCTTCTTCCTATAAGTATCTTGTACTTAATATGATTTAAACTTTTTTTTTTTTTATATAGGAAGGCAAAGATGACACTTCCTCTCTCATCTGTCCGCTGTGTGACAAGAACTGTCAAACTCAACACCAGCTTACTATGCATATTCGCCAGGTAAAACGCGCATACACACATACACACACACACACAAGCATGCAGACAGACACACGCATGCATATATACACGTGCATAAACGATGCGGTGCTGTCTCTCACCTCCTTCAGCATAACTCCGACACGGGAACCGCGGATCACTCGTGCAGCATCTGTGGAAAGTGTCTGAGCTCGGCCAGCTCACTGGACCGCCACATGCTGGTGCACAGCGGCGAGAGGCCCTACAAGTGCTCGGTGTGCGGCCAGACCTTCACCACCAACGGCAACATGCACAGGTGAGAGCCACACCGGGGGTTGGGAGCCAAGATGGCCGCAGGGGCGTAGGTCTATCACGGTGCCATTCTTATATTAGATTGCACTTGACCATTGTTTTCCGATTCTGGCTGTTGCTGTTCGTTGTTATATAAAAAGCCAAACTATATTTGGGTTCTGCTGAAACAGTTAATGCATCTTGGGTGGATGAGTGTGTGTCTTGGTTGAGAACGGAGATGTTCATACAGAGATGTGAGTGTATGTAGCAGAACCGCCCAGACTTGCTTGTGACACGGCAGTATCCTCCCACTACATTGAACTGTAATCCAAAGATTAGCAATGTATCCTGGTGCAGTGCGTGCGTGCGTGCGTGAGGGACAGAGAGAGGGAGAGAGACAGATAATGTGCACTGGTCTTGTTAAATACAGAAAGCAAGGCCACTGAATTGAGTTGTCCTAGGTTCTGTCCTAGTTGTCCTAGTTGTCTCCAGTATGTGAAGTACAGTTCTTGATACACAATAGACAATTAATGGAGGAAACATTTATGACCCACAGTGATGTCTCCTAATCCTGGTCTGGCATAGCAGTACTGCTGCCTACGTCAGCCTTTTCTCTGTTCTAACCCTCCTAATTCAGCTCAAGAAGGGTGTTAATGGTCTTAGGGAAGTGGAAGTAAATGTGCAGAGGAACACACGGTGGACTGGGAGGTTTGCTGAGGTGCTTCGCTACTCTGGTAGTGGTACGGTGTCTTCTCCAGGCAGAAGCAGAAACCTTGATTCTCTCCATCATTAAGTCCCACAGTTCCCTGTGTGTGTGCGTGTGCTATGTGATGCCAGGGTGCCACACCTCCGTCACAGCCCGCTTACTCAAGTATGAGACACGAGAAAGACTTGGATCCAAACCACAGTCAGAAGACGCACGCACATGGGACGGTGTGGAACAAGAGGAGCTCTAATTAATGCCAAATTTCAGACTATTAAAACCAGATGATTAATGACTGATGATTCCCTAGGAAAAGAGTTTGACAGAAATCCGAATTCACCTGAGGCGTGTGGTTCAGAGCTGGTGTGGCGGTTGTAAGGCTGACCTCGCCCCATGCAGCTCCACCAGCCCGGCTCGGTCGGGGTGGCACGGACGACGAGTGCACCACCGAGATAAAACAGATGGGCGTTACTCTGTGTGTGTGTGTGTGTGTGTGTGTGTGTGTGTGTGTGTTGCTTGTTGAGGTGCTCTTCACTACACACAGGACTGTTTACTGTGAAAGAAGGGACTCTCTCAGGAAACTGAGGATAACTCTGATCCACCCCCACCCCCCATATCCCCTGTGTCTGCTTAGGGTATCTCCTACCAGCAGGCCAAGGTGGTGGAGGGGTAGATGTGAACATCCTGAGTTTCAAAGGCAAAAATTTGGGAGGGAGGGAGGGAGAGAGACTTTAGGTACTATAGGGCTGATGCACAGCAGTTTGACACAACTGTAACCTGATTGTCAGTGTGTGGCTGTTGATCTACTGAAAACTGCAGGTTAGCACGTTGTGTATGGGAGTGACTGATAAGTGAAGAATCTGGTCCATCTGCCTTTGAAAACTTAAAAACTTCTCTGAACTGCTCTTGCATGCAACTGTGGTTAGGTATTAAATAGCTATGAAAAATAGTTCACAGAAGCCATACAGAAGTTGAAGTACAGAAGATTGTTACAGAACGTGATGCATGAGGAAGTTGTCTGTTGTTGGCAAGGAGGCAGCCATTTTGTGCCAAAGCATCACATGGAATGGGGGTAGGGAGGAGGGAGTCACCGTTGCCATAGAGAGAGAGAGAGATCACTGCTCCACAGAGGAGAGAGTGGCAGGGTGTGAGCTGATTGGCCGCTTTTATTTGCTTTAACTACTCCGGCATTGGTTACACAGCTAAACTGCCATGGGCTTAGGAGTAGTGCCCTTGATGTGACATTGCATTAGGAACTTTCTGACACTACGGCGCCCCCTGCCTTTGCATAGTGGTGCTGTGTTGGAATGTCGGGATTGGATGGAATGGACCTGTTGAGGCATCAACAAGTTTTATGGTCCTTTACAGATTAGCTAACCCGACCGTAATTCTCTAAATAAACATGGTTGATTCAAGGACAGGAAGCATACTGAAGTTAATAATACAAAAATTATTTAAAAAACTGAGGATGGAGGGGTGGTTAATCTGAAAAAAAGTATATAGTGCACTTTTTGGTAACATAATTCATATGGCAGCTTTAGCAAGATGATCCTTCCTTATCTGATACTAGCTAGTGCAGATCTAATATTTCAAACCTGTATGCCTATTGTAATGTGAAGGTTGTACATGTAGACTGAGTTCGTCATATACAAGATCTTCATGTACAAGGTCTTGTACAAGGTCTAAGGTGATCTCCATCCAGTCACAGATTACTGACTTGGCGGTGCAGGTTGGCAGTGATTGGACAGTCCTGAGGTCAGAGTCCAGAGCAGTGAAATAGTCAGGTCTCCACATGGGCGGCCAGTTCACTGCCTGCTATTAATAAACCACTGACTGAAAGCTGAAACCCTGAGGACCAGAGATGGTTGACCTTTTTTCTCTCTCTCTCTCACACACACACACAAACACACTCCTCATCTACAAACACACAATCAAAAAGCGGTTAGAGGAAAAACTTGCAGGGATGCACAACCTTGCGAGGTCAATACCACTCTGGCTGATGCTTTCTGTGTCATGGAAAGACACTGTTATCAGTGCAGACCTGTTGCATAACAGTTCCTTAAACTTTGATCCTTTGTGCAAGTTGGCTTGCTTTGAACCTTTTCTTTGCAGTGAAGCATGGAACACATGGACAGTTACAAAGAGAAAGTGAGAAGAGAGAGATGCCACATTAGTACTGCCCTTTTCCCTTTACACTCACACACCACTCCTTCAAATGCTAGTGCACACCTCATTACCGTCTTCACTTCCTGTCCGTTCAGAAGAGGAGGTCCCAGCCCTCTCCCTCTTCGTGCAATGCTGCTTTCTGCTGCGATTTCCTTCGGCCTGGTCCCGCGTGCCGCTCCTTGTAAGGGCATGCGCTGGCGCGGCGATAATTGCAGGGCTTTTCAGCTCATTAGTGCTTTTCCTCTTGTCGCCGTTTCCATCAGGAAGCATGCGGCCGGGATGCAGAGAGATGCTTCTCTCTAGCAATAATCAGAGATCTATCAATTAACCCAGAATTCCAAGCTTTTCCAGGCTAGCGACCCACCCAGGGGCACTAACCACCCAGTGAGTTCAGATGGTTTCAAAGGAACCATTCCTGCTGATTAGTGCCTGTTAATGCGGTGCCAGTCAGCAAAGGCCAGATCTTGACAACAATAGCCAGTGACTCTAGGAAAATACCTTGGACTATAATATGTATCTAATGACACTGCTGCTGCCAACACTCATTCTGTTCAGTCTCGTATACAGCATCTACTCATGGTGTGTACTAAAATAGTGTAGGGTATGTATGATGTATACCCTATAAGATGTATATGTATGTATAAGATGCACGAGTGTATACGTATATGTACTCATTCGTTTTGTATTTTTGCACATCTGTACATACTTTTACATGTTTTAGAAGATGTGCGTAGTATATTTGCATATGTAGCTTGTAAAAATATTGCTATAATAAATACTCCCCTTATACCTGTCTACATTCTGCGTGACAGCAAAACCGATTTGATCCTTTTCTTCAAAACAAAGTTTTTTTTGTGGTTCCATAGTACATACCTGTACATAAAAATGCCTGGGCCAAATGGTCAGCATTGGTAAGATGACCAGTAACGACAGGTTGGAACAGAACTGGGTGTATTTGCCTTGATCAGAAAGTGACAGTGGTGCCCTGTGCGTTTATCCACAGACACATGAAGATCCACGACAAAGACCCGGCGGCGCCCCTCCCCACCAGCCCACCCTCGCCCGTCAAACGCAGGCGCTCCTCAGCCAAGAGAAAACTGAGCCAAAATAACGAAGAGGAGCGTGCGGCCGACCCCTCCAGTAAACGGGTCCGTAATAGTAGTTTGACCCATGTAGACTAAAGACTACACCAGAGCAGTTTGCTATGATGTCTGTGGAGACGTTCTGATATTCTCAAGTGTTCAGTCATGCAAATGGTTCATTCTAGAACATTTTTGCAAGCTATGTGGTCATTAAGTTTGTTGAGCTTTGGCAGTGGTGTGTGTGTGTGTGGCTAAAGGAGGGCCTCTTGTGTTGCAGGTTGTGGAAGACGGCGGTCTAGACGAGCAGGCTCTGAGCAAAGGCCAGGATGAGCTGCTGACATGTCCCATTTGCTTCAAGAGTCTCGGCTCTAGATATGACCTGGAGGCCCACATGGACACCCATCCTGATGCTGCACTCAGGTTAGTAATGTGCCTGTACATGTGTGTACACACACACACACACACACACACAGAATTTGACACATGCACACTCCCATCATGTACAATCAATCAAAAACACACAAACTTCAACTTTTGCGAATAAACACACATGGGCATTGCAATAACTATTTTGTACAACAACATCTGTACCTCCATCTTGTAAATGGTAATGAATGAAGACTTTTGTAATTATGTGTGATCAGCAGCATAAGGTCTATGGTGCTTTCTCTGCTGCCGTGAGTCAGTCAGGCCTGTTGGTCACTGCAGATGTCCATTGTGCTATAGCAGGATGTCTTTCTGTCTGACATGAGAGCAGTGTTGCCGTGGGAGACCAGAGGCTGGGGCACAAAGTAGAACCACTGCAGTTGCCGGGAGATTATGGCGGCATTCTTTGTGCTGAAACAGTCATAATTTAGCACATCCAAGCGGGGAGGAGCAGAGGTCTCTTGCATAGCAAGTGGGGCTTTGTGTCGGGGTCTCGTCCATAAATCGAGTAGTGTGCTATAGGTACAGAATTGTTCAGCTTATAGCCACAAAGAGTGTGTGTGTGTGTTTGTATAGATGTATATGTTTGGTTGTCTTGCACAGTATCTTTGAAGGAACCTTTGAAGCTAACTGAAGATGTGTATCTCCCTTGGGTCAGGTCCTGAAGTTACCGTGTAACGTTGGAATGGTCCACAGTAATACCTGTTTGATTTTATAATGGCGCCTGTCTGCACGCTCAGTCGTGAGGGGGTTAACGGATTCATCACCTCCTCCCATTTGGGCCCTGAGCCTCGACACAGGGAGTGGCATGGAGAAATCATGGAGGGAGAGAGGAGGAGAGGAGGAGGGGAGGAGGGAGGGGCAGGGAAAACCATGGAGCATAGAGACTGTGTGTGTGTGTGTGTGTGTGTGTGTGTGTGTGTGTGTGTGTGTGTGTGTGTGGAGTGGATTTAATGAGTCACAGAAGGAAGCTTCAGGACGCAGTCAGTTGGACCTCTCTGTTGGGGGGTGGGGATGCCATATCCTTGGAGACATCACAGTCTGCAAACTCCTGCCCTAAAACCACTCATGCGGAGGCTGACTTCTTCAGCTGTAGTTAATGGATAGCTGCACGGGGCTCGTTCTTGCTGCGGTGAACGCGGCCTGTCCAGTCTCACTGAGCCGTCGCTGTTGTGTGGAAGTACAGCAAATTTAGCACTAATCCCTTGTAATCACAAGAGCTCAGAGAGCTAGTTAAGAGGATCTAGGCTGCTGTGAATTGGGTTCTGCTGTGCAGAGTTTAGCACATATGCCTGCAGATACATGGATGCTCACGTGATCTAGATGCATTATCTCTCCCCCACAAATTTACACCAGTAGCCTGTTGTGCACGCACACACGTATACACGTGCAGAAGCATTGAAAGAGAAGCATCCCATAATACAGGGGTTTTAGTACATTGGTTATTTGAGATTCCCTATGGGGGGACAACAACAACAAAAAAAAGGGTGACTATTTATTACATGCAAACCTGTTCTCTTCGCATTTTGTCATGGTGCTTTTTTCTAGTGACAGCTTCGCAAGGGATCAGAGCATTCACAAATAAGTGCACAAATATAAAAGCCCTTAAATTGTACATAAAAGCACATACGGATCGTGTGTGTGTGTGTGTGTGTGTGTGTGTGTGTGTGTTTCTGCATGCATTAAGATAAAGCAGCTCACAGTTACTACAGACACCTCTGAACAGTGGTGAGGGGCTGGGTCATTGATAGGAGCTGTGTGTAGCGTCACAGACGTTATCCAGTTGTCTCTCTTGGTGCCTGACAAAAAACGGCTACAGTTCTGGCTGGAGTTATCTAGTGCCGCCAACACTTGGTGTACTCGCACAGGAAGAAACAACCCCCAGCCACAGTTACCTCACACAGCCACTGAAAGAGTGGCTGCAGTTATAATAAGAAATGTAGAGGTATAGGATAATATAGCAGAGACAAAAACATAGCAGAGATAGTGCATACTGTATCAATTGTATCAAGGATTATTTTTTCACGTACAGATAAATTTGTTCACTTGACACCCATGTCCTAAACATTCCACTGTCCCCTCCTCAGGTGTGAGCTCTGTTGTATCTCGTTTCGGACACACAGAGGTTTGCTCCGTCACAACTCGGTGATCCATAAACAGCTGCCAACTGACGCCAATGGACAGCCATTTATTCAGAACAACCCCTCCATACCCCTTGGCTTTAATGATCTGGCCTTCATTGACTTCTCCTGTCGCAAGTTCCCTCACATTGCTCAAGTAAGTATTGGTCAGCTGCATCTTTTGTAAGAACTATTCAATTTGCATCAATGTGTTTAATTCTAAAATCTCAACCATTTGGTATGAAAGTTAATATTTTCTCTTTTGTTTCAAATCACTAGGTTTGGTGTGAAACCAATCTACGCCGATGCTCCAGCAAGTTTCATCGCTTTGTCTGCGACATCTGTGATAAGGCCTTCCCTTTGCGCTTGGCTCTAGACAAACACAAGTCCACACATGAGGATTCGGAAGGAACCAAAGAGCCTGTTTCTTCCCAGCCTTCTAGCACAGAGCCCCCCATGTCTGAGAAAAGCAGTTTTATGAATACCCTTGGTTTGCAGCACATCTCCCAGGTCAAACCTGTACCATCAGAAGATGATTACTTGCAGGCAGAGCTGGACAATATTAAAGTCATTCATGTGGAGGTGTCATCAGACCACCCTGAGGCTGGGTTTCTCAGTGGGCTTGGACTTTCTCTGGTGGATCCATCCTCTCTACGGGGTCTGCCCCAGCACGAGGCTCTCAAACTCCTTTCTCTACAGCCTTTCCAAACTGGTTTCCTTGTCCAGCCAGATGGTGGGATGGTGGTAAAGCAGGTTTGTGGTGAGACTGGAATGGAGCTTGCTGACATACAGCAGATCCTCAAAGTGGCTTCTGCTGCCCCACAGCAGATTAGCCTGCCACCCTTGTCCAAGGCGCCATGCAGTTCAATGCAGTCAGGTTACAAGCAGATGCCTCCACTCAAACCAAAGCCTCTGGGAGCTCCCAGGACCAACATGACAACCTCTACTCCCCCTCTCCTCCTGAGCACCCAGCAGGCCTCGTTAGGAAGCATAAGCCCCAGCTTGCCACCCCAGGCTGGCCTTCCTCTAAAGAATACAAAGGAACTGTCCCCATCTTCATCTTCGTCATCCTCAAGCTGCAACCAAGGGTCCATGGAAAAACTGCAGATGGAAGCAGAGTGCATGGGTGATGCGCATACACCAATGGACACGGATGAACAACAGATCAAGCAGGAGAAAGACAAAGTAGCAGAATCATCTGGAAAGAAGGGATCATCTCGCAAAGGCTCTTACCCCTGCCGACTTTGTGACCAGGTGTTTGCGTATTCGGGTGTGCTTCAGGCTCACATGCGCTATCATCTGGGCATCCTGCCCCATCAATGCAATATCTGCAACTATGTTGCCCCAGACAAGGCCACGCTGATCCGCCATCTGCGCACCCACAGTGGCGAGCGACCTTATGTCTGCAGAGTCTGCCATTACCCGTTTACTGTTAAAGCTAACTGCGAGCGGCACCTCCGCAAAAAGCACATGAAGAACACCCGTAAAGAAATAGAGAAAAATATAAAATACGTTACCTCATCCACTTCATCGGACGCATTGGAGCTGACTGCATCGTGTGACACTACGTGCCTCTACTGTGGTGAGGACTTGAAGACCTACCGAGCCCTACAAATGCACATGCGTGCTCACAATGGTTTCCAACGAAAGCCATTTGAGTGTAAATGCTGTGGAGCAGCCTTCCTGGCCAAGCGGAACTGTATCCACCACCTACTGAAACAACACCCAGAAGTCCAAGAGCAGGATATAGAAGATCACATAGCTACGCTTCTTACATCTCCCTCTCAGATCAGCCCTGACCCCTCTCCAGTCAATGGAGTGACACCAAGTCCTTCTCTGCAACCCATTAAAGTGGAGGACTTGAGCTTCTACAGTGGAGATTTGGACCAACCTCTGGACTTCTCAAACAAAAGCCGCATGGGTAGCAATTCTGGAAGCGCAAGTGGTTCTCCAGGGATCAAGATGGAGACAGCGTCTTATGACAGTTCCATGGAGCCCATTGACCTCTCCATCCCCAAGAATCCAGAGAAGAAAATAAAGGGAGATACTGACATCATGTCACACCGGGAAGTTAAAAGAGAGCAGGGCTCCCTCAACATAATGGATCACACCTTCGCCCAGAGTCTTCAGGCTGATAGACCCATTGATGAGAAGTCCCAGCAACTTGGGTGCTACCAGCTCCCTGTGGCTTTGACAACTCTGGGTGCAGCAGGACGAGCTTTGAGGCTGAAGCCCCTGCTTCCTAAACCTAGCTCAACTGGTGTGAAGGAGCTACCACCATTGGCTTCCATCGCCCAAATAATCTCTTCTGTCTCTGGTGCTCCTGACCTCCTAAAGCGGGAAAACTCCAGCAGCTTTGTATCTGGTTCTGGTGCATCCTGTAAACAGGAGGTCGTAGAGGCCCCATGTGAAGAACACATAGAAGTTTCCAAGAAGAGATGTAAGAAAAGACCAGCCGTCAGCACAACTAGAGAGAAGCCTGCGATGAACACAACAGACACTAGCATTGACCTCGAGTCCAGTGGAGAATTTGCCAGTGTAGAGAAGATGTTGGCTACCACGGATGCCAACAAGTTTAGCACCTACCTGCAAACGAGTGCAATTGAGCTTGGAAGGAAAGATGGAGAGAAATCCTGTCTGAATGACAAGAGAGAAGCTAAAGATGAAACAAGTCTGTCAGGCAGGCAAGCTTCACAACCCCAGCAATCTAAAGGCAAAAAGAACGCATACTCAAATTCTGTACAAAAGCTAACTTGTCCGTACTGTCCAAGAGTCTTCCCATGGGCCAGCTCCCTCCAGCGCCATATGCTGACACACACAGGTGAGATATAGCCTGCCTCTTGGTGACCGGTCCTCTAGCTTTTCAATGTATTTACACTTTGAATGAGAATGTGATATGTGAACTTTGCTTTTCCACACATGGTATAGGTCAGAAGCCATACCCCTGCCCAAAATGCGAAGCCCTTTTCTCAACTAAGTCGAACTGTGAGCGTCATCTTTTGCGTAAGCACGGCATAACCAACAGAATCCTCCGGCATAATGGCACCATAATGAAACCCAAAGAAACCGACGAGGGCTCACAAGAGAGTGCAGGTAACACAGAGCTTAATTTCCAAAGTGTTTGGAATAAAGAATTTGGAATAAAGATAAACATGCTGTAAAATGGATCATAATTCACTTTCAAAAATTGAAATAATGTTTGTGAAACTAAATGAATGATGACATTCTGCAGTATACAATGTAATATTAATCTCTGCATTTCCTATTAAATCTTGCCAAAATAATAGTATGAAATTTTTTGATGATAAGCTGTTTATTTGCTGTCTGGGCAGTGTATCTGTACACTGTAACTATAATTGGGGTGACAGGATGTAATTTTTTATTTTTACATTTTGACAAAACCATGTGGCTAGCCACTTGACCAGTAAATGCAAATGTTAAATAGCCTTTTGTTGTTTTATCAACATGTGGCTCTAGATGTGATATTTACAATGTTTAACTGATTTTTCATTATGTTTTAGAAAGCATGTCTGAAACCGAGTACCACAGTGGTGAGGCAATGGATCTGACAAACTCTGTCCCTGAAAAGCTGACTGCATCGGACGCTGAAAAACCCTCCCCAGCCAAGCCAACAGAGACCGCTGCAGTAAAACCCTTTTTTCACTCCGAAGAGCAAGAAAACCAGCAAGCGCTTGAGTCCGTGGACAACAAAGGCCCAGAAAATGATGATGATTCACAAAGCAATAAGAGCTTGGACCTGAACTTTGCTTGCAAGCTGATTGACTTTAAATTCTCGGAGGGCGAGCAGCCGAAGGGTTCTCCTGCTGTGGACGGTGATTCACTCGATCGGGCAGCACCCCAGGACGAGTCCAAGTTGACCTGCAAGAACTGCAACAAGTGTTTCCGCTACGCAGCTACGCTGGCGCGCCATGAAAAAGTTCACCTGCTGGAAAGTGCAGCTAACACAGACTCCAAAGCTGATGACGTAGCTAGATTTTGTGAACCGAAGAAGGAAGAAGTAGACGAGGAGGTGGAGAAAGAGGAGCGAAAGGGGTCAGTGGACAGCGAAGGGGCAGGAAGCGCGATGGACAGTGGCTCTGATGAGGAGAAAGATGAAAGGAGCGACGACGAAGGAGGTGCGGCCGAACCAAAGAGTTGTGAAGGGGAGACGGAGTCTTCTGGAAGCAAAACTGACAAGAGGAAGAAGATTTGCAGTGTGTGTAGCAAACGCTTCTGGAGCCTTCAGGACCTGACAAGACACATGCGCTCTCACACAGGTAAGGAATACAATATACCATAATGATAAAATTTAATTTTCTTCTGGAGCATTTAATTTACATAGACAAAATACACTATATTTGCAGAGGTATATGATGCATTTGAAGTTTTAGACTGAAATGCTCTAGATGAAAAAAATCATCTAAAAAAATTTCAAAAATTCATTCATAAAATGTAGAATCTTAATCTGTGGCTAGAACAGTAGATCTTCAATCAATAGCATTCTTTTATTTGTAGCTTGGTCAGCCAGGCTATGGTCTTATGGCTTCGATGAACTGTTTTAACTAGGTGAACGTCCCTACAAGTGTCAGACCTGTGAACGCACCTTTACCTTGAAGCACAGTTTGGTCAGGCACCAGCGCATCCACCAGAAGCCGCGAGGAGCAGATGGAGAGGTCCCCATGGGTGGCGTCACAAGCAGAGCTGGGGATGAGGAAGGGTTCAGTGGGCGCTCCGCAAGTGAGGAAGAGTGCACCCCCACCAGCACCAACCCTCCTTCTGAAAATGAAAGTGAAGGAGGCATGGAAACAGCAAAGGAGGGCCCCAAATCACAGGAGGAAGGAAGCGAGTCTGCAGTAGGCTCCACATCTACAGAGACGGGAGTGTTGGAGAGGAGCCTTGAAGGTGAATCCTCTACGACTGAAAAGGCAGAAACCGAATTGGCTTCCAAGATGCCCAAAGATCCTCCGGTAGAGGAGCAAGCTGTAAATTCACCTGCCACCTCTGGGACAGATGTTGAGCAGCCAGAGGGATTCTTACAAGGCCTACTGGAGATACACGCAAAGCCCAATATTGAGCTCATCCTTCCCACCAATGAGCGCCCCCTGCTGGGGGTAGAGTGAAGACCAGCTCCTGTTTTTCTCCAGTTATCCTCTGGTAGTGCACTCCAGAGGCAGTGCCATACATTGAAAATATTTGTAATACAGAACATTTTAAAAACAAAGATTAACATGTTTCCAAGTGCCTTGCTACTTTTTGCTATATCTTTATCTACTACCAGATGATCTAGTTGATTTTTAGAGTATTTTATAAATATTTTTTTGTTTGTTTTTTTTTTTGGGATATTCAGAGAAAGTGCATTAAGCAATAAAACAATTTAGTATAATGATTTGTATGATTAAGTGACTGAATACAGAATGGTCATGTGAAAACCAGGTTTATATGGTGAACCAGCAGAGGCTATAAACAAGCTGGCATATGGCTACTGAGACTACTATGTCAAGGCTTGTGCATGTGAGCATAACTGGAATACATTAAACAAACTCAGCCTGTTCTTCAAAGGGCTATTCACAGATGCAGTCCCACCCTTCGTTTTCAGCTTTCTTCTGTAATAGAAAGGCCTTCAGTGTATCTGACAAACTGAATTATGATTGTTGTTATTGTGTAATGGAGGGCACAAGGAGTTACAGGGGCTTGAGAGACGAGGGTGAGGCTGCAGATAGACTGGGCTGCCCTTACAGCGGCCACAACTCCACTTTCATGAAACATATTGGCAATATTTGCCTAAAATATCCTTTATTTACCAGCTATGCTGACCATGTCAGACATCCTGTTTTAACCTTCAGTTTTTCAGAAGAAAGCGAAGGACAGGAGATGAGGGAACTACAGTGTTTTGAATCTAAGGGGCTTAGGAATTTCTTTCCCTTCAGACCAGTATCACTTATCAAACAATGACACACAAAGGCATACATGAACAGATGTGACTTTTGACCCAAAAAGGTCTTGAGGTTTAATGTCTTCCCTTCTACTTTAAGCTTTCGAGTTTTTAGACAGGCCTCCTGTGTTCTGCCTCTTTAGTAAACACTAGTCTGCATTTTCTTTATTTATATGTACTTGAACACTGTCACCCTGCTGCCTCCTACCTGGACATGGCACCAGTTTTAGGTCCATCCTTGTCATCCTGTGCGCCTCTTCTACCAAGATCTCAACTCAATTACATGACCATTTATGGTAGTGGGTATTCTTTATTTTTTTTCCCTGTCAATTGTGTGAACCTCAGACTCAAAGCAAACCTCAAAAGGCACAGAGACTGTAGAAGAAGTTGCAATGGACTCGTAGAATAAAGATGGACACATCTGTTTTACTGGACCAGTCATAAGCTGACTGGATGACTCCCACTTACCACAGGTGCAAGAGCCATGAGCAGTATGAAACAGAGTATTAACACGCAAGGAGTTTTGGGCTAGGTTGATTGGAGGAAACCTCTGTTGGATTCCACATTTCCTCACCACAGGGGGCACTGTGCCATCTAGTGGGCAAACACTAGTATTCCCCCCCGTTACTCTGCTTCTCAGGCACAAGGCTAGTATTGAATGAACTTGAATTAAAAATGCAATCGCTTTCTCAATCTGTATAATGTATTCTGGGACTCTGCTTCTTATAATGCCTTTTCCTGGGTTGGTGTTGTGACTGGTTTTGTATGTATGGCCACATGTGCTTGGGTGTATGTATCTGTGTAGGGATTCCTGTTAATGCACACAGACTGTTTTAAATGTATTTATTTGTAGCCCAGTGAGGGTAAAGAAGTTAAATGTGGAGAAGCCATGTATTAATGCAATTATGCTGCAGAGTTAAATGATTCAAATTCAATACATAGTGTCCCAGACTTTGAACTGGGTCTTTTCTAGCAATAATCACTATTGATCCAAAAGCTTTATGTAGTCATTTTGTATGTGTTATAGACTGTGTGGTCCATTTTTTTTGTCTTTTTTCCCCCCCTATCATTATTATCACTATTATATCAGTTTGGCTGAGAGATGTCTTCTGTTTTCTTTGATATACAAGTCATATAAAACTGTGAAATTTATTCTGCTCTGGGTGAATCTTTAGGTTAGTTTTGCATGTTAACCTTTGTTGTTCAGTTAAGGGTGTTTGTTGTTCAGTTAGGGGTGTTTGGTTTTTTTCTGTTTCCCCACCCTCCCACACCATCTTGCTCTCAGGGTTTTTACAAGACGCTTATTCAAATTTTTTAATTTTTCCTGAGTTGCAAAAAAATTCTCTCCAATTTTTGATTTCATTGAACAAGTTGAACTGTCAATCACTACTTCTAGCACTTGACTGTGAATTAAAGTGTGTGTGTGTGTGTGTGTGTGTGTGTGTGTGTGTGTGTGTGTGTGTGCACGCTTGTGTGTGGGGAGGGGGGGTTACTGAATCCATGCAAACCCACATTCCTCTGGTGTCTCACGCTACTTTCCAAGTTATGTTTCATCAGTCTTTTCTCCTTCTGGTTCCTTCTCTGTCTCTTTCTCCTGAGATAAAAGACATACAGAATGCCAGACCAGGCCTATCACTGTCTTAAGTTCTAACCAATATCAAAGGGAGCTTTGCGCTGCTGCTACACATCTACAAAAAGTAATTCTACTGGACTTGAATGGAACCAGAATCATCAAAAAGTATTTTGGCACACTACTTCTGCTCTTTGAGTGCTTCAGAATCAGAGATGTAAGCTGTTCTGTATCAAATCTATTAAAGCAATAAAGTTGTATTAAAATATGAAATGCTCATATTTCTGTGCTAGCAGATAAGGACCACTCCCAAATTGTATTTAATTAGCAAAACGAACAAATTATTGCTTTATAACTGATCAGCTCATTGCTCATGGATCTAACAAGGATCTAAAGACATACTACACCGTTTTGTAATGGAGACTGTCACTAGGTTAAATGGGTGATCTGGCTGCTATTTTGGGGAGCTGGCCCAGTGGTCAGAACTTGTTTACCTCCTTTTAGACCTGGGTTCACCGGCGAGGTCATCTGGAGTGTGCCCTATGACCTCACCCCTGCTGTGAGGGGATGTGAAGCCCAGTGTGAGGACCCTGATCAGGGGCTCAATGAAGGTGAAGGCAGTGCGATGGAGACTCTCCAAAGGGGAGGATGTGATGGAGACCGTCACTTAGGATGGTTAAATGGGTGCTCTGGCTGTTATGCCAGAAATCTGGCTCCCGCTTCACCTGCCTTTGGGCCTGGATTCAAGTCCTGGGTGGGGTGGCTCCCTTCTGCCTTCATCACACCTTTCAACGTCTTTAACAGCACAGGGGGAAATGGTACACGTTTTTGACTAACTGGTTACTCAAAATAACACTTATTGTCTTCATTGTGGAGAATTCTGTGGAAAATGTTTACATTGATTTAAACGAGGCACACGAGTCCTTGCTAAAATGAAGCCCATTTTAGGCTCTTGGTATTTCTATTATGACCTTTAGGTGGTGCTGCTGTTCTTGGCTCTACAGAAGTCCAAAACAACCTGCTTCAGGTAACTTCGTATCAGCAAATACCCTGTAGACAGCAAAAAGTATAGTTTATTCTGATGCATAACCTAAAAGAC
Organism: Brachyhypopomus gauderio; assembly: GCF_052324685.1. Lineage (NCBI taxonomy): Eukaryota > Metazoa > Chordata > Actinopteri > Gymnotiformes > Hypopomidae > Brachyhypopomus > Brachyhypopomus gauderio. The sequence continues at coordinate 14,288,818 of NC_135223.1, read as the reverse complement.
ATTGGCATAATTAGCCCAATTTGTAACATCTGCCCTTGGCTGCATCATTTGTAAACATTTCAGTTATCAATATATCAATATCAATCGATACGGGTTACTTGTCCAAACAGACAGTGAACGGGGCACACAGTCCTTAAGACAGATTCCGATGTTACCACGATTAAAAGAAGAAAAAAAAAAACCCAATAGTGCTTTGCTCAGGTTCAAGCAAAAATCTTATGTGTAATCTTGATATTTACCAAGGCAATCAACAATATGAAAACTAATGAGAAATGCTGATTTTAACTTTCCTCCCTATTATAACCACACAGTATATTACTCAAATATATTTGGTTAAAACACGTAAAGTACAAGGAAATCCTTTTTTATTGTTCACATAAAAATATGATCATAGTTCATATGAAGTGATATTCCTATGTGCCCAGACACGATAATAAAGATGTGAACTTGTTCTTGGTCAACAAACGTACGCTGCTGTTTTTACAGCAGTAACAGATGGAGGTCTGTAAATAGGACAGAGCACATAACCGCACCACATACATCAGCACAGCAATATGTGGCCAGCATAACAAAACACATGCGTGTGATTTAGTGACACCCCTGTATCGCTTCTCAATTCATCTTGATTTCACACAAACTGGTTTTGCACAGCATCCATATTTTCAATTGCAGAACAAGCTTTCTCTTGGACAAGTAGGCCAATGCCAGACGTAAAGACAAAATGTTGTGTTATTACATAAAAACATTGTGTTTGTACTCAATTTCAGAATCAGTATAAGCTTTATTTGCCATGATGCACATATTCGTATTAAAATACTACAAAGACAGCATACATAGAACATGAACGAACTACAGTACTGCAAAAAATAATTTCCATTTTTAGTAGCAGCAAGTGTATAAATGAATTATGGGGGGTTCTGCGTATAGAAATATGTGCAGTACATCATAACTGTTCTGTAATTGAAGAGTCATGAACAGCCAAGAACAGTATTCTGTATATATTGCTGGACTTTGGCTTTGGCAAACACTGTAGTGCAAAACATGTCACTGTGGTTATGGAATGTTTGTCTGTCAGATACAGCACCAGAGAGGTGGTCTGAATAACTGCTGGTTATCTAATTATGATAGTCCTAAAGGTGTGGTTTGTCAAAAAGTCCAACACAATTTTTCACTTGCCCAATCACTATGTTTGGTATCTGTTGCTTAAATTACCCAAAAGAGCAGCCAAACTGCACAACCAAAATGACCAAGTTCCTCTGAAGGCGAACTTATATCATAATGTGGGAAATTATATGCACAATAATAAGGTTTAATGTGTACGCAAACTATCCATTTTACAAAACAGTTTAATTAAAAATGTGATTACCTGGCTTAACAATGCTGTTTGAGACTTAAAAATGAAGATTTGGGACATGGGTAAAAAGAAAAGAAAAAAGAATTTCAGTACTTGCTATCTACATTACCCTTAGTAGTCACAGCACAGATCTAATAATGAAAACGTCAGACACCAAACATGTCTGGGCTGGATATTTGGATTAAGTGGAAAATCGTGTAAATTCGATTTTTTTTGCTCAGCTACTCTGTAAATGAGATTTTTTGTTGAACTATTCCTTAAAGGTCACCTACAAGATGAGATGTTGCTGTGGCGTGAAGAAAGTCGTTTTCTAGTGGCTAGTTTTCATAACTGGTCGCAGGAACTGTGAGCAATTTGTGTGGCTGTGTTTGTGTAAACTTTTCGAGCAAAGAACAAAGGTTGCTCAGCTGACTTCATTTTTCTCCAAACAACAGTTTAAAGGTAGCGCCTGGACCGCAATGCATGAGTAATAGCAACCGGTGAGTAATGGCATTATTTATGGATTCTAGGATGCAACTGTATGGAGGAAGTGTTGCATCGGCAAGTGTTAGGCAGTATTCAGCCTTGCAATAATCAAGGGAATCGTTTATGTGTGTGTGTGTGTGGGGGGGGGGGGGGTGAAAGACAGGACACATTAGGGAGTATTTCATATGTACATCTATATCAGATGTGGGTTGTCTGCCTCTATTCAGGCAATCTGACATTTATTGGAAGATCTGAAAGATGGGGAAAGATGAAATAGAGGTGTGATGTCTGTGCAATGACGAGGATATCACAATATCTGACCACAGAACCCACTAAGTAATGTTGGTCTAAGAACTGAACACTACATGAACACTAATGCAAAGTGACCAGACATTGAAAGAATAGAAAACTCAAACCCAAGTCAGTGTGGAAAGGGAGAGAGAGCCACATGGTATTTGTCAGTGAGTGCTGTGCAGTTTTCAAATGACCGAAAGATTACTTTGTCCTGGCAAACATACTATTAAAAAACAGTATATGTCTGTGGTTTCTATATTATACTGTTAAATGTAGCAATTTGAAAGACAAATTAATTCTAATAATAATGACTAGAATAATAATTAATAAAGACACTCAAACTTCTCAAACAACCCCCCCCCCCCCCCACCCCACCCCACAGGGGCTTAACCACATCATGCCCAAACATCATGCATTATTGTTGACCACTTCTCACTCTTAACCTGATGGGATGTGAAAAGAACGAAGTCACCATTACACAAACGTAACAAATAACTAATGTCTCCATCACGTTACACAAGCTGGAGACCAGTGCCTTCTTCAGTGTGGAACAACTTAATGAATCAGTAGAGAAACCTATTAGCCAATAGGACGGGCCTTTTCTCCCATGCTGTGCAAGAAAATTTTATGTGTCCTCACATAAAATGTGCAAAACCTGTAGGACTCCAACAGAGATCCATTCAGTAGAGGGAAAATAAAAGTGCTGCTGATGCAAACATCCTGCATGGCGTTACTATACCACCATTAGGCCCCAATTGTTTTGTAATTTCTGTACAAAACCACTGATGGATCATGCATACTCAGCAAGTTCATCATAATCTTCAGCATATTTAGAGCCAACAGATGCTGGGCTGGAAAAAAACAGGACCATTGAAAGACATTTCCTCAGGATTAACATGATGTCCTGTTAATATAAAAGTCATCTGAGCCCCTTAATTACTCAATTATTAAGTTTTTGTGTTTGGGCACTTGAATCTTGAAGGTCCAAGTTAACAACAAATGAATCCATGTTGTTATTTGGTTAGAATCAAACCAAAATAGCTTAGGTCAGATCAGGCAGAAGTCCCTGACTACAACTGGGCACTCATTTTATTTGGTTTGTTGGCACTGTTTACACACCAACCTATCTGTTTTCATCTCTGAAGGATAGGGAGCTTGTACTGGTATTTGATATCCACAAGCCTGTGTTAGTTTGGATAAGAAACCCTATTTTATTAAGGCAACAACCATCCGTACTGACTTAGTTCCTCTGCTACTGCTGGGTCATCAGAGTGTGGTGATGATGGGCTGGTAGGGGCTGAACCCACTTTCACTACTTCCACATCATCCATTAAAGTGAACCTTTGTTCTTCTGTGTTACGGGGTGCTGCAGAAACAGAAAATAATCTGTTGGTGTCTCATCTTGGTGTCCAGAATACAAAGCTTTTGTAATCTTTTTCTGGGTAGTTACACAACACACTGAGTTCACCTCCATGAATCACGCGCATGTGTTTCTTCATGGACTGGGAATAAGGGAAGCGCTTGCAGCAGAAGGAGCACTGGAACGGCTTCTCCCCCGAGTGAACACGCTGGTGCTCGTTGAGGTGGCCAATCTGGCGAAACCTCTTCTCACACTGAGAGCATTTATACGGCTTCTCTCCAGTGTGAACTTGCTGATGCACCACCAGATCCTTTGCTTGGCTGAAACTCTTCCCACACTGACAGCACTGATGTCGACCTTCTTCTTTATAAGCGCCCTGGTCACACTGAGTGTTCTGCAGAAGAACTCCTTAAAAAAACAGAAAGTTAGCTCTCCCTTTGAAAACAGATCAACACCACTCTTGCTCTGTTGATCAATTAAAAAAAATTATGGGTGCAAAGAATCAAATAAAATCAAATCACATTTTATTTATATAGCGCTTTCTACAACAGTTGTTGTCACAAAGCAGCTTTACAAGTGTCCGAGTCCAAGCCCCCAGTGAGCAAGCCAAGGGTGACAGTGGCAAGGAAAAACTCCCTAAGGGCATGAGGAAGAAACCTTGAGAGGAACCAAGACTCAGGGGGGAGGAACCCATCCTCCTCTGGCCAACGCCGGTCACCGTGACAACAATTCAAAGAGAGAGAGAGAGAGAGAGAGAGAGAGAGAGAGAGAGAGAGAGAGAGAGAAGGAAAATAATTCAAATAAAGTATCAGATTGCCTAGAGAGAGCAAAAATGTGGACAGGTTCCTGAAGAATTGATTGGAAGCAAACTTCAGAAGTCTGACTGCCAACTAAATTTTTTCCAGTGTGGGCACTCCTGTGGATTCTCTTCACAATTCATAAATGAATAATGTGTACATGAACTCGTAAATGACCAACACGTACATGATGCCTGAGGGTCCCTTGGTGCTCTCTCACCATAGGGCATTTCCAAAGCTCTCCCGCCTGACCATGCATACGCTCGTGTTCAAACACAGACCATAACAGAGATCCTATTCCCACACAGTACTGAAACTTTAAGTTTGGAGAACTTTGCTGTTGGTCTTGCGGAGAATACTTCCTTGGCTATTTTTTTTATAAAAGTTTCATAGAATAAATATTGCAGTTGATAGCAATCAGAACTAAAAAAATATCAGGTTGTTCAGCATCTTTATGAGGCCTTTAAAAGGGCTCAAGGAAAGCCAGAGGTTGTCTTCAGATTCATGTTACATTTTGCATTATCTGACATGCTTTAAAAGGTGCATTTGTTGATTTTATCTCATTTTCTAATTAATTCAAATAAACTGAAATGTGCAGAACATTAAATATTTAAGCAAAGGCATCAGCACATGTGAATTAGGTGCCCGAGAAAATTTGTTTGAAAACCTACTGGTCCTCCTGAACTACTTGGCTGTCCTGACTACACACTGCACTCGTGGCATATTAAACACAACAGGGTCTAATGCATTATTACCTTTGTGCTCTATACATTAAATGAGTTCTGCTTGTGCAGACATGCCCACACCTCCACATATTGCTGTTTGAACGTATGACACAGCGTGTAAATAAGCACAGAACATGTGCTAATTATAGGCATGAAAGAAAGCGGGTGACATCCGAGGCTGGTTCTGTTAGACATATTCTGGGTAAAACATCAGCCCCACTCACCACGATCTTCCATTACTCCTGGGTGCTTAGAGGGCTCAAGTGCTGGACTACATAGAGCAGAACAAACTTCACCCCTCTCCACATTCTCCTCCAAAGGAAAGTACTTCTCTTCAGTCTTAATGTGCCATGCTGCAAAAATAACAAAAAATCTATTATGTATTTGAACCTGGTGCCTGTAAAAACAGTCAACACAGTTAGAAACAGAAACAAAAACTCATCACTTCGAATCTGTAGGCTACTTTAGCAAATGGTGACTTGCATCATGTACACACAGTATGCTTACAGAGTGGCTCACAGAAAGAAGCTTTCATCTGACTGAATTACAAATTAAATGTTTGCATAAAATATGTAATTATAAAGTATACTCTTTATGAGGAATGGTTCAAATGCATCTGAAACACCCATTTGGAGTGATTGCCACAGCTTTATTAAATCTTCCGGTCCATTAAACAGTTGCAGCAGTGTGCCAGATAGTTAAAATGACAGGCTACTAAATCTGTATCTTACATGTAGACATAATCAGCTCAGGTCAAAATTAAACTCAACAGCTCATTAAACTATGAAACTGCTGCACCATTACTTCAAAATATCGTATCTACTATTTTAGATTCAGTGGTAATAAAGTATTTGATATTTTCCATGAAATACTTTAAAACATATATCTGTAATGAGGACAGCGTCAATGACAGTAGGCTAAATGCAATTACTTACTATTTGGACATTTTGCTCTTCTCTGTCATCAAACCAAAGATCTGACATCAAAGGCAGTGTTGCAATATAAATTGTTGCAAATACATCTCTCATCTACACTGAAGATCAATCATTTTTACTATATCCTTCTGTTATGTCAATGTATGAAGAAGACAAATGCAGTAAAAAAACAAAAAACACCACAGAAACCAAAAACATTACTCACAAAGTTCATCATCGGCTTCGTCCAACAACCTGTTCTCTTCAGATTTAATGTGCTGTGCTGTTACATCAGAAAGCAGAGGAAAGAACCGTTTGTCATACAGACCCCAGTTCAAACAAAGCAGCACACAAGGACGAGACCTTATCAACACGCATCCAACCACTGGAGTTCATCAATGTCTGGCACTTAAACAATAAAAGTCCTTTCTGGAGCTCTTATTATGATAGTTTGGCAGTGCTTTGGACTTCTCATTTTAAATACAACAATACTACAGATGTTTTACACCTGACATCATATATGAAATAATAAAAAAATAAAGACAGAGGGGAGACGGGATGATGAGGTTTGCTAGGACCGTTACCCATACTCACAACATTTATCATTAACGTCTGAATATTCAGACAGCGAGGCCAAACCAACTTTTACTTTCACCACTAATGGCATGCAGCCGTCTTCGGTTTTTATATGTTGAGCTGTAAACAAACAAATATGCAAAATTAAAACTTAATTCAACCACAGCATACAACAGCTGTGAGGATTCACAAGTGCACAAAAACGGTCTGCAGTCATAAATTACCATGTAGCTACAGTCAAGGTTATGTAACCATTCTATCATTTGGGAGCAAATAAAACCCTCATCAGATTAATGCAAACCTTCATGATCTTCGAGCATTTCTGAAACTGGGCTGTGTGGGTCAATGTCTTCATCTTCTGCTAAAGGCAAGTCTGCTGTTTTAATGTGAAATGCTGAAATCAGAAAACACAAAGTCAGTACAGGCTACTTTAAAAGCACTATAAGCAATTGTGCACTCATCTGCAGCTCATTACTCAGTGTGGTTCTTACCTTCTATGAAGCATCTGATAAGTATAAAATAACGAGACTAATCTATGCGAATTTGTCCAAATTTCTACTTTTAAAATGTGTTGCTGAGATAACAATGCTGACCAGGCTCCTCTGCTACTGCTGGGTCATCAGAGTGTGGTGATGATGGGCTGGTAGGGGCTGAACCCACTTTCACTACTTCCACATCATCCATTAAAGTGAACCTTTGTTCTTCTGTGTTACGGGGTGCTGCAGAAACAGAACAAAACCAGCTAGATTTTGGTGCCCAGAATATAGAGCTTTGACCTTTCATATGCATGACCTACAGAACGGTGCATAACTGAGTTCACCTCCGTGAATCACGCGCATGTGTTTCTTCATGGACTGGGAATAAGGGAAGCGCTTGCAGCAGAAGGAGCACTGGAACGGCTTCTCCCCCGAGTGAACACGCTGGTGCTCGTTGAGGTGGCCAATCTGGCGAAACCTCTTCTCACACTGAGAGCATTTATACGGCTTCTCTCCAGTGTGAACTCGCTGATGCACCACCAGATCCTTTGCTTGGCTGAAACTCTTCTCACACTGACAGCACTGATGTCGACCTTCTTCTTTATAAGCACCCTGGTCACACTGAGTGTTCTGCAGAAGAACTCCTTAAAAAAAAAACCAGACAGTTAGCTCACCCTTTGAAAACAGATCGTTAATACTCTCTATTTATCTATTCAAGAAAGCACAACGGCTAAAAGGAATTAGCTTACTATTTATTTTCATTGATTTTTTTCCCCAATCATTGTCTACCCAAATGCTATGCGCACACCTACTTTCACTAAAACTGAGCTGACCTTTAGGCCTAAATCAGCTTCACTTTGGAAGATAAAACATCTACCTGAATGAAGCAAATATCGGTGCTTTTCCAGGGCTGATAAGCAGGTGAAGCGTTTATCACAGTCTGAGCAGTGATGGGGCTTCTCACACGTGTGATTCCGCTGATGAGCTCTGAAGTTCTGCCTCCAGCGAAAGCTCTCCCCGCACCGCGCACAGCAGTACGGCTTCTCCCCGGTGTGCACCCGCTGGTGGATCTCAACCTGCGCACGCCGCGTGAACTTCTTGCCGCACCGACAGCACTCGTGCGGGCTCCTGTCTACATCGACCACCACAGGGTCGGCTTCGTGGGTCTGCATGTGTCTCCTCAGATCACTGGGCCGTCCAAACCCTTTTGAGCATACAGGACAGTTGTGTTCTCGTACGCCGGTGTGAATTCCCAAATGTGCTTTGAGGTCTCCTGATCTATAAAACCTCTTGAAGCACACGAAGCATTCGAAAGCCTTGTCCCCCGTGTGGCCTTTCCTGTGCACACGCAGAGCGGAGCGCTGTCTGAAACATTTGTTGCACTCGGAGCAGCGGAAGGGCTTCTCTCCTGTGTGGATGCGTTCGTGCTGCTGCAGTGTCTGACGCCGCGCAAACGTCCGTCCACAGTAGGAGCACGTGAAGCACTTCTTTTCAGTAAGGTCATTTTCTGGTGGTGGTGGTGGTGGGGGGGGGGGGGGGGGGTTGAGAAAAAAGGATTATGTTAACAACATCACTAACAGAAATAATCATAAACATCTTAACCTTTGTTTGATGCAGCAAATTATGAAGCACATGACTACTGATTTTTGAAAGTGGCCCCGTGCACACACACTCATAGCAGTGGTTGGTTATGCTTGTGGATGTACTAAGATCCAGCAAGAGAGGGCCAAGAAAGGCACCTGTTCACATATATTTAAACAAGGTTCACTGTCTCAGGCTACGTACACATTACTGTTCACAAGTGACCTGTGTTTGTCCTCTAAAATGACACACTGACACCTTTTTGAGTCACCCGCATCACCACCAAACCAAAATCATAACAATCATAGTTATGAGATGACTCGTGGTATTAAAACCATATATGCATGCTGTAATAGGTTGTGGGGAGCAGTGTCCCCTAATGACTGTGCCTATTGAGGCAGGATGCCACAATTAAAATCATAACTTAATTTTTCAAGAGGTTTGGTTTGTTCCAAATGGCAAAGATATTTATGAAATAGGATATTTGGTTACATTTCATATTTAGATAATTCCATTAAATTTCCATAATACTCTGTAATAATTCCAAAATATTTAAAATGAACATACACATATATTTAGTTTCAATATACACTTGTCCTCACTGCATGGCAAATCGGTATCTTGATGTCATTTTGCTTATAATTTTAGAAATAAGTGCTCATTTGCATTTTAAGTCAGATATTATGCACAGAAAATATATACCGGTACATATAATGAGCATGGTTGTGCAGAGTTACAATGTAACAGTTACACATTCCAATAAACAAATGTTAGCTTTGTACATTTAAGGCAATATCATTGTGATGGCCCACTAAGGCTCACACGTGTAACTGCATATGGGTTGGGTGTGTGGGTTGGTAGTGTTGGGGAGTTTATGGGGTTTTAAATGTTTAAATGTAGCTCAATGAGCTTATAGGTATAAAGACACAACATAGACACCAGTGAAATGAAACCATACACTTGTAACATATAGGTAGCTCTTTTGTAGCTCTCTGTATAATATGTAACACTGGTCACGCCCTGACAATCATAAATGTTGAGAAAACATAGTTTTCCCTTAAAAGAATATCAGGCATGTGCCAGTGTACTGGTGGGCTCCTGTCATACACTGCACATGCTCATGGGAGCCTGGACACAGAAACATTATAACACTTCAAATTCAGTGTAGGATACAGTCACTGACAGAGACTATTAACCCTGCAACACCACGAGAGGATAGGAGTTAATTAAAAGATTCCTTAAAAAAAAGAGATGCTACACAATTTGAAGGTGTCAATAACAAAACGGTTTATTTCCTTAATTAATCTGAAGAGAAATGGACATATTTAATTAGGTGTTTCTACATAAATCAAGCTTTGATTTTCCAGGCCTCTTTACATTATTAAAGATGCTTTGTGTACAGTTTAGTGGGAAGCATGTAGTACACAAACCATGTTTTATTAGTGTGTAATCACGTGTAACTATGAATTATTGCGTTTTCATTAGCTTAGAACGAGCTGTTCATATTTACATAGGGAGGCCACCATGTTTCAACAGTAGCCCAGAATGCACAAACTAAACACAGGCTCTAGACAGCCCTTTTACAGGCACCTACTGCATTCTTATTTTGAAGTGGTATCTTGAATTTGGAGGCGAGCCAGTTGGAACATCTAGAAAATAGATGAATTTGGAAAAAAGATTAATCAGTGGTTGCTGATTTTGCTACCCAAATGCTTAAGAACCCAAATTTTGACAAATGAAGGATTGTTCTCATTATGTAGCAATAATGTACTCATTATTAAGAAAAAGTAAGGGAGGTTGAATCCTGGTGTCCAAGAAACAAAAACATGATTAAGCAAAAATGAAATAAAGCAAGAAAATACATATCTTGCTAATGCTATCTTGCAATAAGATTAATTAGCCTAAATTAAACAGATTTACCATTTCTTCGCTAAAGTTACCCTGTATTAGCATAAAGATCAGCTTGTTGCCATTAGCAATAAAATGTTAGTGCAATGAGTAAAAATATTCACTTACATGGAAGCTTTAACATAGTTTTACTGACTAAAGAACAAAATGCTATTTCCAAACATCGACCCGACAACGGCTACACAGCTGCAGCTGTAGATGACATCATTTTGGAAGTAGCTTGGCACCTAACAGCCACCATAGGTTGTACTACATGACTGGAAAAGGAGGGGCAGTACAGGGGTATTTAGGTGGTTGTAATCTGTCAACTCTCTGTTAGATGCCACCAAGTCTTGTCCATTTCCTCTTTAAAATGTTTTTACAACAGGTGCCTCTCTTGTAATAATTTAGTTTGCACTATTACTTAAATGACTACCCACCTTTGAACAACTGTCAAAAACTACATTAAGGATGAAACCAGCACAAAACACAATGCACTGAAATTGAGATACACATTGAAATACATGTGTACATATAGATTTTGAAACGTTACAGAAACAACTTTTTTAAGCTGTAAGATTAAACACGTTACGAGTGTTTGTAAAAAAAAAAAAAAAAAAAAAAAAGTTATGATGTTTTTCATTAAACATTTCAGTAGTTAGACAGCAGCATGTGATAAGACACCCACCAGAGTAGGAGACAAGCTTCTGATGCCGCTCCTCTGTTAGCACACGTTTGTTTTTCAAATCCTCTAGCAGAGACTTCACTGTCTTCTTATGCCTTCTTTCCCGATCCCTGGCATTTCTTAAGTCCCGCTGCAATTCCACCACCTTCTCCCGAGTCTCAGTTAACTTTTTTTTTACTTTAACTGGGTCGAGTGCATACTGATGATCCTGAAAAATAAACTTTTATATTTTATAATCATTTATATTTATTCTCTTCATTTTGTAAATGTCAAGGTAAAATAAGACAAAACAAAATGTTTAAAGCATGTTTAAAGTGTTTAAAGCAACAACTGTTTCACTTACTGAGGTCGACTCCTCAAGGTCCTGTGATATCTGATCGTGAATATCCACACATTCTGCAGCTCCTTTACGTAGAGTCCTGAGTGACCTGGACGTACTGGACACCTGGACATAAAGTTCATTTTTTAAGTGGACGTGTACAATTTCAAACAGTGTTTTTTTTATTGTTTTGTCGAGTGGGTGTTACGTGCATACTAACAATTAAGATCATACGATAAATTGTCATTATTGTTTGAGAAAATTTTCAATTACACTAACTTTGCAAAGATGATCTGGAAATGTAAAAACTGATGGTATCACCCCATCCTTTAAACGAGTCGTCTGTCCAGTCCTGTCAAAGTCTTCTTCTCTGAAATGACAGCTGCAGACAACTGAATAGTCATTTGGCTCAAAGTCTCTTCTCCTGAGTGCTGCTGTCCATGCCTGTCTTTTAACTTTATCTTTGGGAAACCTGCACATAAAACAGTCCCATGTTAACAACACAATGCAATGCTGTAAGCTTTGCTGTAATCCCGACAGCTGCAGGCATAAAAGTTATGTTATTGTATATGAGTACCACTGAACAGATATAACACTTTAAAGTAGCTGCATAATATAGGACTACTTAACACTGCAACATGCTGTTATACGAGTTCAAGGATCTTATATATATAATTAAGAAAAAAAGCTAATCTTTTCCCCCCTTACCTGTCATAAGCTAGAAATATGTTACTTTAGTATAAGCACAGACACTTTGTTAGCTAGCTTAAAAGAAAGATAACTTATTGTGATATGAAACTCAATACGTTTGTAACATTATCAAACTATTTCTCACCTGTGAAATGTTATTCCCTGGTGCTTAGTTCTTGCATTTCTTTCTTTCGAACATCCATAAGCAGCACAAAAGTCTGGCATTTTCTACCGGAATGTGTCGCCCATAGTCAGAAGCCCTGAGCAAGATGGCGGTCGCAGAAACGCATCTCACAAGCTCGGATGTAGCGGTCTATAAAACTGGCATAAAATGAACTCGCTAGTAGCTCGTGTATGTATCGTACATTGCCATTGGGAACGGTAAACAGTTCGTCGACTTTACGTGATCAGGACGACGAGGAGGGGTTTTGCTTTTTTCGCAGCTGACGGTAGCACTGCTGCAGATGTTGTGGGTACGGGAGAAGACACATCGCCCGACGGCGCTAACGTTACGCGCATGCGTATGAGCGCACAGCTACGAATCTAGGACCACATATAAAAGAGATTCGTGTCTGATTTTACAAATTTGGATTTCTGTGTCCATTTAGCTCTGGAAAATAAAATCAGAGCTGTGCCACATTGTCAAAACATGGATTTGAATGTCAATTTTTCAATGTAGTCCAATATGTAACAATTAGCTTCTTCTGTGTAACTCCATAATAATGTTTTAATAGCTTTTAATTTTCTTTGGTTAATGCTATTTAACAACTTCCTACTTAAAAAGCAAACAGAAACAGTAATATGTTTTACAGGATCAAGGTTTTATAGAGAGAGAGGGAGAAAAAAAAACTCACTAATACTATACTCACCAATGCAAACTCACTAATACTATACTAATGCCAGGTAGGTCTGGATCTTCAATGCATTCAACTAAGTGGTTCAGTGAAGATAAACAAAGCTGTCTTTCCACAACCTCCAACTTACATTGAGTTTCTCCATTGGCATTTACAGTTCGTTGTGAAATAATCGTCCTATTTATTTGATTTTATCAGGTGCAGAATCTTTATCCTCTGACCTAGTGATATCAGTGTCCATTACTGTTAAAGTGGCGAAAGCAGCTTTAACAGCAGCTTTGTGTGTGGACGATCCAATCTGTTTTATTGAACACTGCATGACAGCACCAAGTTGAATGCAAACAATTCTCAACTAAGTTAGCTAGCTTGTGCAAAATGTTCAACGTTCTGTCATTAAACAGTAAAGTAAAGTCGAGAAGCTGCTGTTTTCAATGTGGCCTGATAAATTACTGTGACACAACAGAGTGGATGTTAAAAATGCTGCCCAATTTTTTTCTTTTGGGCAATGCAGATAAGTTAGCAAACTTATACTAGGTAGCTAATGTAATACAACATCAAGAGCACCTACGCGAATGCAGCGATAAAGAACTCTCTTCAAAATAAAAGTCGTTTTGTTATCAATAATATTTAGCTTCACACTTCAAAACGATACAGGCGTCGCCCGAGATGGGTGCTATGAACTACCCGCTTTTAATTTGTAATGGTAGTAGCTACATAATATTCTCATGACGTAGTTAATACTATGAAACGAGTGTGAAACATTCTGATACAAGTTACCTTGTATCTTTAAACTTTATAGCAAAAACATTTTTTTAAATTACAGTTTGCCTATAATTGCTATCCAGTTAATATGTATTCAAACAACACCAGTCCATGCTAATTAAATAGCAGAAATTAGTGGTAGGACCTTTGATTGAAAATTGTATTAAATTTACTATTTACGTCACGGAAACACTGGATGGGGCGGGACAGTTTCAGAATGTCAACCCTCCTCTCTGTATAATTTGCAAAATTTTATTGTATTCTATTTTCATATAAATACACTGTTTAAATACACTGTTGCAGAACTTTGAACACTTAACATCAATAATTATCATTATCAGAATTTTTGGAAGTATGAAAACTAGTGTTGTATGGTTTTGGCTGCTTTAATTTGTAAGTACCACCAGGTGTCACTGTTTGGGCACTGGCTTTCGGTGCTTCAGTTCATACGGATGTTTTACCAGCACAATCTCTTCACAAGGCTTCGCCTGACAATGACGAACTGCAATCAACGTTGGCATACATCGCACTACAAAACCTTTTACAAAGGAATAATCGCCATATAAATCACTTATATGAGCCCTAGCCTGTGCTCACATTTAAAAATGCTATGGTTGCTTGTGGAAAATGTCATTAGTTGGTTAGACTTTAGAAACAACATCACCAATTATGTTGGAACCTTCATACGTTAAAGTGACCTTGTTGTATGGTTTACATTTGTTGCAAACTGGATGCTATACTACTTTTCTATAGGAACCAGTATACAGTATATACTGAGTGCAGAGTGCAGTATCCAGTATGAACTATGCTATTTTGAATACAGCCTTTGTCACTACTTGGTTTAAACAAGAAACCAAATTTGGGTAAAGCTTGTGTGAAAATATATGCAACTTCACATAGTCAGAATGCATTAAGACAATGATTTTTAAAAATCTGTTTACAGTTACACAACACAACTTTAAAAGTCATTAGATCAATGCTCAAACTGCACAACTTGTCTTGGAATCTGGAATCTTGAAGATGTTATGATTTGCACAATTGCACACTACATGACTTATCTGTGATGGGATCACACATCTTGCATCCTGCTGTTATGTGCTGGATTGTCTCAGGGGCATCTCTGCACAGTCTGCATGTAGGGTCTTGCCTAGCATTGTAGATTCCAGCCTCTACTGATCTTGTATTGAGACCCTGTTCCTGTGCAGCCATGATTATTGAGTCTGTGCTGTCTTTCAGTCATTAAAGGCTGGACAGCCATCCCAGCCAGTGGTAGAACATCTCCATATCAGCCACTTCCACTCTTTCCCCCACCTTCTGCTTACTGTACATTCCCAGTGTGCTGGATTTGGGATGCAATCCTACATGCATTGTGAGGAGTGTCCTTGTTTTGATATCAGTGGCTTCCAGCTTATTATGCCAACAGGATATCTGATGACTGGTAGAGTTGTTATCAGCTCAGGACCTGCCTCTTTGTAGGTATTTGGCTGTAGCTGTTTCCTTGTGGCTTTTTCTTAGTTCCCATTCACCTGTGGGTTTCTAGGGGATTTGAAGATGTCCTAGACATCTGTTAAGTTATTTTCTGGTAGTATGATCCCCTCAGCTCTAACTACATTACCCCTCCTGGTAACCATCTGCCCATACTTATATAGTCTGAATGACATTTTGATGTCTTTGCTGTATATCCTGGTGAGGTGGATTAATGAGTTAGTGTCTCATTCACATCTGGCAATGTCAGGGATGTCATCCATGTAGAGGAGGTGGCTGATGGGTGCTTATTTCACTGAGGGCATTCAAGCTTATGTAGAACAGCAGCGGAGACATCTCCTTGGCAAACGTCGCACTTGATGGTGACTTGTGCAATTTGTCTGAAGTTGGCTTCTAGGTCATCCTCAGTGTGCTATTGATGAATGCTCTCAGAGTCCTATTTATGTTATAGAGTCTCAAGCATTCCATTCATGGCATTCCATGATGTGCAGAAGCAGGTTATAAGATGGATGGAACTGCCCCTTTCTGGGACTCCTTCAGGATCAGGACTGTGTGGCCTTCCATTAACCATGTAAATGTGCCATATTTAGTCAATTGTGATTTTTACACCGCAATCGAAATTTGTCCTCCGCTTTTAACCCATCTGTGCAGTTAGAACACACACACACACACACACACACACACACACACACACACACACACACTAGTGATTACTAGGGGGCTGTGGATCACACGTGCCCAGAGCGGTGGGCAGCCCTAACCCGGCGCCCGGGGAGCAGTTGGGGTTAGGTGCCTTGCTCAAGGGCACCTCAGTCATGGCCTCAGGTCTGGGAATCGAACCCACGACCCTCCGGTCACAAGACCAGTTCCCTACCACCGGGCCATGACTGCAACCATTCAGGGTGGCTTCCATCTATTAGCAGTTGGTTAGTTTGCATTGCCAACCATTCACTTAGTGATGGTCACTGATTCCTGTTCAGGGAGATGACTGTGGTCTGCTCTGAAGTTCAATAACCACTGAGCATTGTTGTGCGATGCCTCATTCTTCCATATACTTTTCCAGGATTGTTCAGTTCCCAGCTCTGGTGGGCCTGTTCTTGTGCTGTTAACACACCACTGAGAGTACACTTTGGAAGACATCCTGTTTATTCTCTTGCCTTCTAACTCTTGTGTACCTCTTCAGGCAGGCTGCCAGAGCTGATAATCCTTGTTCAGCAGTCTCTAAGGCATTTTGTTCCTTGACCGTCTTCATCACACCTTTGTGCAGTTCTGACAGCTGGCTAACTTCTCTCTCTGTCACCTTTAATCTTGACCTCTAACCTCATTCTCCACAGAAAGTAATGCTCTGCACCTTAATTTCAGTTACTTTTTATTTCAAGCCTCACTATTACCTGATAGAGAGATGTACAAAAGTCACAAATATACAAGTTTAATTCAAGACCTGAATCTTTAGGCTGGAGTCCAAGTCACGTCTCAAGTCAATACCAGGTTAAGCTTGGGGACAGGAGATAGAAAATAACAATTTTATATTGTAGCTCCTATTGTTTGCAGTTCCCCACAATTGGCCACTTCCACGTATTGCAAATTATTGCCAATACCATTGAGAATTTTGAAAAAGCTCCCTCCTTAGAATGATTTAGGCTTTATTTTATCAAAAATCACAAGTGAAAACGATTTAAATATCACAAATAACGGTACAATTTTACATGCTCAAAATCGTATAGAATTCATCATTCATTTTCCTTCCGCAATGGTTATTTGTCTCAGTGTAAAAAATATCTCGGAGATATTGGGGGACGAACATCTGTTATAGAGATACTAATGTTAAAGTAAATAAAAATATAATTACGGATAAAAGTTTTCTCGATAAGTCAAATGAGTCTTGGACATTAATTTACACGTTTTAACGTAAACTGAACAAACCTATCCAGTGTGTTTTAAATATTAATTGTAATCACTAAATGTCTAACAAACAAAATAAATCTAAACTAAATGAGAAAATCGGGACGTCCCCAATCACCAAAACTAAAGTACGGAATAATGGCAAACACACAAAGACAATATTTTTTCTATAGCTCGTATACAGCGTCTGGATAATGGACTGACTCTTTGTAACGTATTGAACAGGCAGAGAGGGATCCAAATGCGGAAGAACACCGCTTTTATTGAAATGAGACGCTGGTACAAACACAGGCAGGTGAATCACGAGTACTAGGATCAGTAGTAACAGCGTTTTCTTGGCGTGGTCAGGACGGTCCAGGGTCATACCAGGGGAGCAGAAGTCAGGAGGTACAGAGGGATTAGGCAGGAGACAAGGTCGGGGACGTAAGCGAGGGTCAGGACACAGGAGAGCAGACAGGATATAGAAAGGCTTGGTACGCGGCATGAGTCGGCAATACTTCGCAACTGAGATGTGCTGGTGAAGTGCTTAAGTAAGGCTGAAGGGGGCGTGGTAATGAGGGGCAGGTGAGGTTGATTAAGAAGGATCAGGTGGCATTCCTGACACTCTTATGGTTTAGTTATTTTGAATGTGTCCTAGTCGCTCCCTCGAGTGCCCATCTCTGACCTGATACTGTGGCACATGTCAGCTGGTTGGTTATCAGTATTTTGTTTCAGTAGTGCAGACCTTGTTGAACCAGGCAAATGTCCAAACTGGTGTGACTCTCTTGTTTCTGTCTCTCATTGTTAGTGCGGAAGGCAGGTAGCCTGAGGCTCCTCCCTAGGTCCTGTCCCAAATCTGGTGGTGTTACCATATGAACTTGTAGCCATGCAAGTTGATTCTGTATATTGCATTCTCATTAGTTGTAGCTTCACATGCACTGCCAGTCATAACATGGTCACAACACTTTTCACACGAAAGGATTTGAACTCGCCAGTAAGTCCAGATATTCAGCATGGCAGATGTTTTTGGGACTCTGCAATCGATTTGGGAACCACTAGGATTGTATCTTTGAACAATTCACACATAGTGTTTGAAAACTGATTTTCGAGCCCTGGGCGATCGCCGATTTGGCTATGACCTAGGGTTTCCCTCTGGAATCTGCTAAATCTGTCAGCAAGTGGAAAACTGAGGTTAAAATTGTCCAGAATGAGCTCAGCATTAATCTCAATTCACTGCAGCAGTGACTTTTTGCCTGTTATCATCCAAGAGCTCAACATTCATTGTGTGTGGGCATTTCTGAACTCAAGATGAACTTTGGTTCAGAGCATACAACTAGATCACTGAGAAGAAACCAACTTTGTTCTTCAAACTAGTTCACAAGATAATTTTGTCTAAATATGAAAACGTTGCTTGCTTGTTTACTGTGAAGGCTACTCAGAAACAAGTACTAATACTCACCTTGTGAGCTTACCTGTCCATTTCAGGCTGTTAAATCACCCTAATCACACATCAGAATTCCCAACAATTTCTGAAATACTACTTCAAGCATACTTTTTTATCTATTTACAGAGTTGGAATTCGTGACAATGAGTTGCTTCTCCATAGAAATATTAGGGACAAAAATCTAGGCGCCAAAAAGGGGCATATTCATTTTAAAGTCATGGAGATAAAGCACTACCACCTTACCTTCAAACAACAGACAACATTAGAATATTGGAACGTGCAACATATGTTAAAGGATTGTTTTTCATCTGATTCTATATACACTTTACTTCAGAAAAGATCTGGATATCTTGGCAATCAGTATTCAACATTGTGTACTGGTCAAAGGCTCAAAGATGAGGTGTACAAATAGTATGAGACCTAAAAGAGTTCTTCATGTTCTTCAGGTTTATGAGAAAATGTCTTGAAAGATATTTTTGGAGTGAGCACTGCCACAGTGAGCAGGATCAAATAACCTGGACAAATCTTCTACACTTGCTTTCGCGCTCCCTCAGTTATGTAGATTAACACGTCAGAATATCAACGGCAGCAAAATCCTAAGAGCTCTGCCATGATTTCCATATCATCCTTAGCTGCTCCGTGAGTTGGTATGAAAACCCCACTGCTCTGACTGTGCAATCTGAATTTCCTCTCGTTACAACCCTGTGCCAACCACTTGCATGCCTGACCAGAGTTTGCTCCAAGCAGGGCTCTCACATTTGGCTCTGTGCTCTTTACTGGATCAGTATCTGACAAAGAGATTACAAAGTGCTTGGGGATTTTGGAATTGTTAGAGCCTGGGGAAGCTACAAAGGCATTACTATAGAAGGCCTGTTTGAGAATGTGAGAGCTGGACTGATCATGCCCTGCTTCAAATGAGGAGCCCAACTCACAAAAGCTGAGACAAAACCGCACACAAGCAATAGCTCATCTCAGGATTGTGGAGGAAAAAGCCATATGAAGATTCTCATCTGGCATTGCCTCATGACTCTCACCTTGACTGGAACACTCAACCACATCTGGGCAAACTTAATAGCCAAATACCAAGAACCTTGAAAATGATTCACAGCCATGCAGAAATATGCTTACTTGAATATGAGTCTTACTTGAATGTGTTCATATGTGAATTGGCAGGTATCTGACATCAATGTGGCCTTTGAAACACAAATAACTTTTGAAGCATTTCTCTCCAGGTCGAGTACCTTATGCTACCTTCTGGTAACATATACTGTTAGCAAGGTAAACAGAATAAGGAAGTTGTTTAAAATTTTTATTGTTAGCATTCAATATTTCTATTATTCTTTTAATTTTCCTCTGTAGTATATATTTAACCTTAGAGAAATAAGCACTAGAGTCATTCAAGACTTTAAATTCTAACCAATGTTATAACTATTATTACAATAACAGACATTTATAAGACAAAGAAGTAGGAAGACTTGATCAGGATGTAGCTTGCCATAGCAGCAGTGGACACGAGAGTGTGGGGATCATAGTATGTGTAAAGGTACTAAGGTACTAAAACTGGGTAAAAAGCAAGTGAGTAAATGCAAACATATTTTACATTTTATAGTAGATTGCTCTGTGTGCAGGGCCTGGGTTCAGGTTGGATAGAGACAGAGATCGTTCTCATTACCATATAGGAGGATTTACATGCCACTTAAAAGGTGTTTTGTTCACAATGGATATAAATGCACATGCACATGCATTTATTTGGTGATATCATTAATTGTGTGAGTTCCAAATATGATTTCTTTAAAGATGATCTGTGTCTTACTGCATTGCAACACCTTTGTGGTAGGTCCATTTTTTCATAAAGAAAATGTGGAATATTATGTGAATCCTGTGTTTGTCCTGGATCCACTAAATAATTCAGAGTTCTGGTCAAGATACGGTCTCAAATCGGGTTGTACTGAGCAATCATGTGTTTGATAATATTTATGCTAGTCTGCTCCTGTTTACATTTCATTGAACCAAGTTGTGGTGATGGCTGGTATCCAGTTTATTGATTGCATATTACAAAATTGTTCCTGACTGTAAACACTAGGGAACTGTGTTATTGCTTAATAGAGAAATACTTGGATGGTTGAATACCATTTGTGTAATTAAATTTTACACGTTTCCTATTTTGGAGGAAGAATTAATTAATTGCCATGGTAAGATGCAAATAAGGGTTAATACACCATAGTGTCCACTAGATGACAGTCAGGTGGAACAATAACACTGAATAATACTACTTTTTGAATGTTTGTATTATATTCTATTATCAAATACTCTGATTATCAGATTATCACAGTAATACACTCAACGTTTGCTTATGTGAGAATTTGTCTTACTCTCAATGTGGTAACTTTAAGATTAAAGTAAATAAATGAATGAGACATTTCTGTCCTTGTATGTTGTTCATGTGCTGATATGATTTGGGTAGCCAACTTTCACAGCAAGGTTAAGGAATTTTGGGTTCAACACGTCTCCACCATGTGACGTGTGTTGTTCTCAGAGATCTGAAGGTAGGCTACCATATAACGTACGTTTACCCATAATGTATTATGTGATATAATTTCCCTCACAGAAGCTCTTACAAAAAACACAAACAGGTACTAAAAGGTACTAAAACTGGGTAAAACGCAAGTAAGGAAAAGCAAAGGTGTTTCACATTTTATAGTAGATTGCAATGTGCGCAGTTTGGATAGAGATTGTTGGATAGAGATTGTTCAGGTTGGATAGAGATTGTTCTCATTACCATAAAGGAGGATTTACATGTCGCGTAAAAGGTGTTGTGTTCACAATGAATATAAATGTATATGTATGGGCCAATTTGGCAAGATCATTTATTGTACTTCAAATGATTTGTTTAAAGATCATCTGTGTCTTGCTGCATTGCAGCACCTTTATGGTAGGTCTGTTATTTTCATATAGAAAATGTGGAATAGAGTACAGTACAATATAGTTACTGCAGTGTACTGGGGAGGAGACGAGCGTGTTTCTCAGTCTAGTTCAGAATCACATAAGGTCAGGTGCAGTAAATGGGGAAATTTCAGCAAATGTTCATGATAAAACGATTTTGAGTAATTTATAGTTTCCAAGTTATACAGGGCAAGTTTTAACCAATAAAAAGTGGATTTAACGGGAACCTACTGGTATAATTATCCAATTGAGATTGTATCTGTTTGTGCCAACAGTTTAATTTACTCGCCCCTTCATTTGGGTATTAATGGACTAATTATATTAATAAGCTGCCACATAATTATTATGCACGTGCCAATATTTACCATTGGTTTAATGACCCCGTGACCCTTAACAGTTGTTACGAGAAGGTTAAGAAACACGCAATTTGCAACATGAACGCATAGATTTAAACACGTTAAATCCTGCTTACTATGTCGGCAAACCAAAACTTATGCAGAAATTCTTAGCAGAAAATAATATCACATAACGCAAAAGTCAGTTTGATGGAGACAGCAACACTTGCCTCTCTCTCTCTCTCTCTCTCATATCTGCTAGCTGCACGACGGAGCCAGTACTCTGGGGGTCCCGATGTGCGCCACTGCGCTACGTGACCAGTACTCTGATATAGACTGGCAGGCTGAGTATTGAGTATGAGCACGTACCATGGAACTTTGGAGTGGTTGTGGAGATGAGGATAGTGGATTAAAGGAACCGTACTGACCAGTGACAACAGCTTTGTAAATAGAAAAACGATTGCTGTGCAGTGAATATCAAAACATGTACAAATCTACATTTCACTGACGTTTTTTTCTATATACAAAATACACCAATTTTTTATTGTAGTTCTTTATCTCTCTCTGCATCTCTCTTTGTCTTTCTCTGCCTTTTACTGGATCTGATTCACAACCAGAAGCCATTTCTCTCATTCTGCATAGAAAAAGACATCACATGCCACATGTTTTCAAGTGTGAATATATATTCTATTGTGGCAAGACCACTGTTGAGAACAGAAAACAACATCCTTTTGCGTCTGAAACATAATCTCTGACAAGATTTGACAAGGGTAAGATCTTCATCTTGCATACAACCACATAAACCTGAAAATAAGAATTAGACAGAAGAAAGATGGAAATAATGAATAATGAAACAGGGAATATGTCTGAGTGTGTGCACACACAAGCGTGCGTATGTGTGCGTCAATGAGACGTTAAAAAAATCAAGCGTGTAAGCAGTTTCTCAACACCTGTTCACTGGCTAAATCTGCTCCTCCAGATGTCTTTCAGCTGTCAGTTAATGCTTCCAAACTTCTTTGCACAGCACAAACTTACCCCACTCTCCTGCTAACCTGAAGATTAGACAGCTTCTCTGATACATATTTCTGCTTGGCTCATTGTTTTTGACCCCATAGCACAAAAGACAGTTTGCTTTAAGTGCAGGAACACCAAGTGCAGATACTGGTGCTATCTCACTGGATCTGACACCTTTGCGTTAGTTATTTCATATCGGCAAAGTTTCAAAGGCTGTAGACGGACGTCTACAAACATATCCAGTTTGATTTCTTCTTCACTTACAGTGTATGTACTATTACACTAACGTGTTGGCATAATGTGGCTGAAATGTGACTGGAGATCATTGGACAGAACACTTGTCTGCAACAGGATGTTGATCTAAAACACACTTTGAGATTGTCAAGGCTACAGGATTTACACAGAACAGGAGAGCATGTTCACTATAGAAAACAGCCTGGCCCTTATGGCCAGACAAGCACACATGGAACTTACATAACAGCATTTCTGCAACAACTCATAATTGCTTAGCATGCCATGTCAACAGTGCTCCTGTGGAAATACAAGTTGTTAAGTTTTATAATAATTATTAATGATATGTACCAGTAGGTATAGTAAATGAAATACATAATCTTTTGTTTTGTCAATTGGCTTACTGTAAGAACAATACATTTACTGTAAATGCCACATCTCTGCGCTTCCTGTCCTCTATTCTATAATCGTCTCTAATAATCAAGGTTATAGCAAAGGAATTTGGATCATGCCAGATGCTTGTGATTCTGAGCATACGCCAAGGGGTGCAGTGTGCAAACTAACAGCCTTGGCCCAATCCCCCCCCCCCCAAAGCTCTGTCAAACAGGTGAGATGAGCCTCAGACAGTGATGCAGGCCTCGTATCGACTTTCTCCTCAGCACAACATGTCTGGACCTGATAGTGCACCAGAGAGGCGTCTCAGTCTAAACACTAGGTCAATATCATCACTGTGGTGGTCCACAGCTCAGAGGAGAGTCCCTCTCCAGTGGCCAGGTGTGGAGATTCACACTGAATTCTGCTGGATAAAAACAACAAGCAATCAACATTGTGATGTTCTTGCACCATTGCGTCTGCAGCAAGCCGGCCTCTGCAAACGCAAAGCATGCTCAGTGAATGAAACGTCATCTCAAGGAAAAATTTGATTGTTCATTAACACTTCAGCAGAGAAACGCAAGCTTTCAGGGATCACAAGCCCGCGTGCTTTCATTGAAAGCTCTGAAACGTGTTGTGCGTCTCTACTCAAATGGAAATAAGCTTGTGAGTACACGCAGCTGGACTCAACCCACTGATCTTTGCCATTTATGATTATGCATAAGCTCTTGATTACATCTGCCCACTTAAATCACATCTTCAATGCCCTGCATGCAGCAATAGCAGTAAAGAGAAGACCAAAAAAAAAAAAGTAGTTGGAATAGAGACATCTAAATCTTGTGACCCATAATTAAAACCATTAATTAAGGTCACACTGCACCTGACCTTCAGTCAGTCTTAATTTCTCTCACTTTTTGGTGTACTCCATTTCTGGTTGCTGGCTAATGGCTGATGTGGACTCTGGTGAACATGCAGGAATGTATTGCATCGAAATTTCAGAATGGAACAGTCCAGAAAAGTTAGATGTGACTATACGTTGTTAATGGTACAGTCACTTGGAATGACACTCCTCTTGTTACCAGATGTTTTGAGTCATGGCAGCATATTTTTAGTGAATTAGTGCTGAATGTTTATAAGGTTCAAGTAGCATTTACCTGCTTTAGCTGCATTGTTATTATTTAAAATTTACAAAATGTATAAATCCATGATGTGACCATGTACAGTGTGATTACCAATTGTGGTCTGTTTTACACTTATATTTAGATTACAATAGAAAACAACTAATGCTTTAATCCTAACTTCCTCTCCATGAACAACAGACTGCCAGCATACATCTCATCCACAACAGTGCAATGCTACAGTCATATTTGGATTCTTTTGGTGTGTACCAGTATGGATTGTTTGGGTTTTGTTGGTTTATTAGATAAGATTCGGACTTAAAGAAATACTGGTACAGAGATGAAAACAAGGGCTCTCCTGTGAGCTCCATGGTTAACCACCTTCATGAATTTTCAACCTTTTCACTATTGATTAAACCCTCAAGCAAAGGATATTTCCCCCCACTTCCTGTTAAATGAAAGCCCCTTTGCTCACCATTGAGACTAATGATGAGATCCTGTTTCAAAGAGGGAGCTCTCATCTTTGAAGAAATAGCCAAGAAAGATGAATGAAGCAATGATTCAGTTTGACACTTTCCTTTTGACTTTGTAGAGGCTCTGCTTTTACTTAAGGGAGCAGTCTGTCTAACTGCAGGAAAAGGAACACATAACCCACACTGAAAGACTTGTGATAGTGTCCTGACTAGGGCAACTGCTGCTTTTGATTTCCCTGGGTTGGTGTGGGCTCAGTTCATTTGCAGGAGGCAGTATAAATGAAGCAACGTAATCGTAGTAAACATGCTTCAGTAATGTGCATATATTTTCCTTTCTAATGTGTTTGGATATTGCAGGGCAAACTGCATGCTGAATACCCCCAATTCCAAATTCAATTTCATGCTCCTGTAACTGAGAAATTAATACATATCATTTCAAATCAATGAACCAAATTGGTTCGTCTGTAATGCGCGTCTTGTTTGTGAAAGGCGGTGGTCGCTTTCTGGAAAAAAAATAACCCCAAAGTCAGGAGGTTGGGTGTTTAATAATGGCAGAACTTCTGCAAGCGCTGATAAGAATGTCAGGAAAGGCTTGACCAGACCAGCTTGTGCAGCCTGATAGGAAATTGACATCTCACCGAAAAAATCGATGTCCTTTTTATGTACTTGGCAACATTCGACTATAGAATCACCTTTGGCGTCACCGTCTGTTTCAAAGAGTCTGGGAGCCGGAGAGGGAGGGTTTTTTGGAGGGTGCAATCAGAAGGAGGCTGGCTCCTCGCAGAGCTCGGCGGGAGCAGTGAACGCCTCTGTCACTTTCTCACACAATCACTGCCTTTTCTGTCCGCCTCAATAGCGTCTCCACCATTCTATTTCCCCCTGCCAGCATTGATTACATAAAGACCGTTTGAGGAGTCCGCCTGGGTAACCTTCATGCTCACATTCAACTCCTTCAAAAAAAAATAACTCGGCAGTTTAAACGAAGAGAGATAGAGACGGATTCAATGAAAATACCCAGTGGAAAGTTTACATCTGC
Organism: Brachyhypopomus gauderio; assembly: GCF_052324685.1. NCBI lineage: Eukaryota > Metazoa > Chordata > Actinopteri > Gymnotiformes > Hypopomidae > Brachyhypopomus > Brachyhypopomus gauderio. The sequence goes on along the minus strand of NC_135223.1, from coordinate 14,262,747 downwards.
CTGCAAAATCTGGCATGAGATGATGGTTATCGACTGCATCAGTGACCTCTGGAAGCATTGTACCACTGGCGTTGGCCCCATATAGTCTATCAAATCCCCTGGTTGATCAATCCGCAAAGAGATATAGGCTAATATGTCCATGTGACTGATGTCAACATGTGAGCCTTTCCTTTAATAGACAAAGTGAAAGAAATCAATAAGCAATTTTGTCCTCAAATCCTCACTGGATCGAGTAAAATCTTTTCTCTCCTTTTTTCATCTTAACTTCACAGTGCCTGTTTTTAGTGAGAAGGCAGCCATGAGAACTATTCAGAGACCAGGAGAGAGGTTCATTAATCATATGGTTGGTAATGTTTTTGTAAAGTTCACTGTTTGTAAACAAGCCAGTAGCTTCTAATTCAGTCATATATTTTAATCAGCAATTCAATTTATCAAGAAATAGGAAAGACAAAAAATGTTTTAGCTTGAGAAAACAGATGTTATTCAGCATTAATCATTCAGTATAATGCTGAAGAGCACGTCTAAGCTGTACAACAAAATCTGAAATATGATGTAAATGTACAGTGTAAACATGAGTAAATATCACCCTAAATATGAAATCATTTTCATTACATTAAGAAGAATATGCTGAATATGCTGAGAGAAGAAAGAGGTGGAGAAATGATGGTGTTCTCGGGTGTTTGATGTAACCCACAACAACAGGCACAGGGTTCTGTTTTGCTTTGAGCTGTACAGTCCTGATCCTCTACATCCCTTTAAAGAACTTGTCATCAGAGCGATGTGGTTCGGGATGCTCTCAGTGCCTCGAGAGGGTCATTTCTGCTCGCAATATGCATGATTGCAATTCCACCATTTACTCGGTCGTGTGAAGTATCGGTGGAGAACATAATGGGCTTCTGAGGAGATGAGCCCATCCAGAGCAGGAGTTATCAGGACGTGATTATTCGGAGCCATCTCAGAGACACGCGTCCGCTGGCCCCGGGGCCCGTCGGGAATATTTCAGCCAAGAGACTGAGGGCCCATGCAGTGAGTGAGAAGACATTTTCTTGATTACTTTCCAAAAACAGTGTGTGGCAACTCCCACAGATAACACGAGTCTCACTTCAGATTTGCTTTGCAGGTGGCATTGATGTTTACCAATGATCAGTTTTAAATCTGAACACTGTTTATCAAAGGACAACAAAGGAAACTGTATAATCAATTTGAATTAACCTAAGGTGCTAATATGGCAAAAATTAGTAAGATAGGTCTAATATTTAACTACCGATATTTATCTTTAAATCATATTTAAATAATTGTCTAATATTTATCTTTAATTTTTGAAGATTTTTCAATTTTTGCAATTATTGTGTAATGGCCCCCTCCATGTTTCTTTTTGCTTTGTTTGCATGTCACCATGTGAATTGTGTTCACTTTCCCTTCCCCGTATGTTGCTTCGCCCCTCTTGTCCTAGGGACACTTTGTCCAGCAGTGCACCATCCTAGGGACGCTTAGTCCAGGAGCACACCGTCCTAGAGATGCTTTGTCCAGGAGCACACTGTCCTAGAGATGCTTTGTCCAGGAGCACACTGTCCTAGGGACACTTTGACCAGGAGCGCACTGTCCTAGGGACGCTTTGTTCACGGCAGGCTTTGCCTCTGGCCTGTGCTGTACCTAGGATGGCGCCTCCTTTGCCACCACACCAGCTCCAAGGAAGGCCCCACCTATTCTGTGCCAGTCTGCCAGGACTTCACTGCACCCGGCTACCAGGACTGCCCCGCTCCCAGCCCAACCAGTGCCACGCCTGTCTGCCACCAGACCTTTGCCTCTTTGCTGGCTGGGCTGCATGCTGGGCCTCTTGTCATTGTCCTGGTCATGGTGGTTGAGCCTCTCTACCTTCTCCATTACCCCGTCCATCCTTGTCTCTGCCTTTGTGTCACTTCCTATCTCCATCAGTGTCATTGTTCCTGTCCTGGTTGTTGTGCTTGTCCATTTGGTCCTGTTCTCTGTCCAGCCTGTCTCCTGGGCCCCAGTCCAGCCCTGCCCAGTGCCTCAACCCCTAGCAGAGAGTCCTGTACAGCCAACCATGTTGTCCCTGATGATGGCAAAGGGGCCAGTCCCCACTCACCACTCCATGGGAGATCAGAATCAGAACTGGACTTATTGGCCAAGTGAGTTGACAAACACAAGGAATTTGCTATTGGCTGTTGTTAACTATCAAGCAATACAGCCAATGTCCACATAATACACAGATCATCATAAAGTGCCAGTAGTTGGATTACTGATAGGAGTGAAGTTGTATCTGCGTATAATGTCTGATAGAGCATTATACAGTATATTGTTGAAGTTGTGAGGGGCACGTTATGGCTAACAGGAAAGCGAATCTATGGCTTGGTAGATGGAACTAGTCAGCTATGAGGATGATGAAACGAGGGAAGAAACTCCTTCTGTGTCTAGACGGTTTAGTATATAGGGTTCTATAGCACCTGCTGGAGGGGAGTAGTTGAAAGAGCTCCAGGGTGTGAGGAATCTGTAAAGATCTGTAAAGTACATCTTCTGCTGGGCCTTACTGAGAATGTTGATGTTGGTAAACCACCTCGGGTCCTGGGAAATGTCAGCTCCCAGCAACATGAACATGAACGGCAACATGGTTGACACAGGGCTGTTGGATATTGTGAGGGGGAGTAGTTCCAAAGGGTGTCTCCTAAAGCTCACTGTCATGTTTACAGTTCTGAGTGTACAACAGCACCAGCCTTTCAACATCCTGTCAGTATGCAGACTCATCTCAATCTTGAGTGTTTCAGGAGTTTAATAGCAGGGTCCTTGGAGATCTCCTTCAACAAACTGTTGCGTGTCACCATGTGTGTTGAGTTTCAGTGTTACCCACTTCACCTGAGGCTTGTTCTGTCTTTAATCACTGTGCAAGCCTGTTTGTTATTGTCTACTGTGGTTCAGTTAATGTCTATGTTCTTCTCATCGTGTTTGTTGTATTGTTTTTGATTAAAGGCCCTTTTTATGCTCCTGCATCCTTTCTCACGCCATACCTGCACTACGAGGTGTAGGTATGATATACTGTATGATATATGATTGATTGATATATGTATGTGAACATCAACCACAGTATCAGTTATTAAGCAGCACTGAACATTTTGCCCATCACTGTATAATCAGCACACCTGCTGTTTTCGCATGAAGGATGTGTGATTCTACATTATTTGTGAATACTAAATATACCTCTCACTGTTTACACAGCACAGGAAGTCATTAAGATACAGGTCACCTGACATCTTCCTGCCAGGAAGTTATAGCATTACACCAATTTAATTTTAAGAAAAGTATGCAGATCACGCCGCCATGAGCTAATATAAATGTTAATGGATATTTGCACGGTGAGCTCAGAAGATGAATAATTGTAATACAGCAAATCCACTTCAGCTTTTGGATATCAAAATTGGATATTGAATTCAATTTTTAAAAATAATCCTGTCAAACTTAGTTACGAAGTCAGCAACAGCCAGTAAAGCAGGATACAGACACAGAATAAATACAGAAGACTGTGTGAATGTTTGGCGCAGATGGAAATGTATTCCTGACGTGATTATTTATACGCCTGTTAGAAGATGGTAATGTAGCTGGTATCCTGTCAAATCATTTCTGCTTATGCATGATCTAGGCACGAGAAAGATGATAAGTAGGGTTTGATAAACATTTGCTTATTCTCACAGCACGTATAGAGTTGTCTTGGTAGGGGAACACCTGTGAACATGTTCAGGGTGTTTACACTGTACTGATGGTTAGGTGGTGTGTACTGATGTTCCACCGTTTGTTCTTTGCATCAGCTGCTCTATCTAGTCAGGTTTGCTGTATTATGTAGAATTAATTTGGTCTCTCAGCAGCATACCAAGTCCTTTGTGTATTTAACACATCCACTACTTGACTTTTTTTTTTTTTTTTTTTACTTTTTCTCTCATGATGACATGGAATCTCACAAGGTTAACACATAACCATGCACTGATTTTAAGGCAAATGTTATTTACTAAAACGAATATCTGCAAAACTTCTGAAACAATAATTAAATTAACTAGATTGGTGCTCTATAGGACTTTACTTGGACAAATTACCTTCCGAACACTGCTGAAATTAGAGCAGCTGTGTTTGCCAGCATTGTGGACACTGAGGCAAAATTAATATAGTGAACCAATTACTTGTAATGTGGCCATTGGCCCTCATTAACCTCAGCATGCAGCGTTTTATGCTGATGAATTGAGAACATTACATTTGCCATCTGTTGCAACTACTCTGTTTAGCCCATGCTTACTAATCACTGAATGTAATTATCTCAAAGCCAAGTCCTAGTTCCTTCTGTTGTTTTCTTTATCCATTTTTATTGTTTATTTTTGTTTTATTTTCAATAACACTCATTCATCCTTCCAGGGATATGTTATTTTACCCTGAGAAGATCTTGGATTGCTGCTAAGATCTAAGAATCTAAGAAAAAAAAATGTTTACGTCTTAAGACATCCACTGCCTTCAACACTCTTGTATATCTTGTATACACATCTGTTAAAATATTATATTATATAATAATTATTATATAATTATATTATATAATAATATTATAAAATATTAATGACTCATTTTCTCAGTATATTACAATCTTACACACCTCACCTGTGGCTATGGTAACCACTGATGGGACAGTATCACGCGGTGTCACACTTCACAGAGGCTCCAGGTAAGGGTGTCCTCTCTCCCCTCACTTATGGTACGGTACGGTGTCACACTTCACAGAGGCTCCAGGTAAGGGTGTCCTCTCTCCCCTCACTTACCTGCTACATTCATAGAACCATTAGCCACAGTAATGCTCCAGAATGTTGATATCAAAGGGATTCATACTTTAAAGCACCCAACACTAAATTATCACATAATCAGGCATCACAATTTTCTCTCAGCTGTCAGTTATCCAATCTCAATCATAGACCTCGTCTTAAAACAAACACGGATCTCCAACAGTCGGTAAACCTCCGTTACAATATAGTTATAATCAAATCATAGTTATAATCAAAATCAAAATATTGCCTAAACTTCATTACCTGTTCTCAATGATATCTGATCATCCTCCCTCAAACCTTTTCAAATCTTTAGATGCCACAATTACAGATTTGGAAAAAAAAAAAAAAAAACAGAATAATAAATCACCCAGAATCAAACTCAATGACTCGCAAAGGCTTAAATGTACCATTAAAAGCACCAAACATAATTTGGTGCAATACAATACAATGCAGTACAATAATTATTGGATTGCCAATCAGTTGCAATATATACTAAAGTGGACCTGCCTTACCCAGGCCGAACACACATGGCTCAATATAGAACAAACACTATGTGAGGATAACAAGACAGCAGTCTAACCATTTATTAGCTAAACACTTAAATAACATCCCTCCTTCAAAATACCAACAATAACATCAACTCATTGTCAGGAACTCTCCACTATCATGGAACGTCAGCTCATCCAATTGGAATAACCGGATCTCCTTGAATGAATAAAAAAACATTGCGCTTGGTTTCATGGCTTCACTAAGGCATTACACATTTCAAATGCATTCAATAAAAAACACTCTGAGGTCTCTCTCACAACTTTCTCAGATTTATGGCATTCACAGAAAAAAGTTGTAAATCATTATATATTATTATAAATATAAATACCTAAACCAGATCTAAATATAACCATACTAACTAAACAATGGAAAAAAGACTCATCGATCCCAATGCAGTTTTCTGGATACAAATATGTAAGATAACTTGGTCATGATGACAAGCATTAACTTACAACTTGTACAATATAAATTAATCCATTGAACACACATTGGACAAAAGGTGTTTAAAATGAGATTCAACAGCTCTGAAACCTGTTCACAATGCACACAGAGGTCCAGGCCATGTGGCCCTGCACACCCATACAACACATTTGGAAAGAAGTCATCAGTTTAACATCCTGCTTAAATATCATCATAGCCCTCTTGCACCAGAACGACAACTTCTAGGAGACACATCAGTAATTAATGCCACACAAGAATCCACCACTGTACCACTCATAGCACTGACCATCACCAAGAAAACTATCATCATGAACTGGAAATCCAAAAACTCAATTACTATTGTTACTATTGCTCACTACAAAAAAACCCCACTAATGGGTCATATAACAATGGAAAATATATCTACCTTTATCAAAATCAGAACCATCCAACACAACTCAAATTAGAACCCAGTTTTCTTCATGAGTAATCAAACTAATTAACATCAGTAGAAAAGTAGCTGCAGAGATCCAGTGCCCAACTACCCCCAACACACGCGACACAATCACACGTCCACCTTGTATCAGTAATCCGTTTCTTTCCTCATTGTTATTGTTAACGTGTCTGTTATTAATAATCCTTTGAAGGGAGGCAGTGGTGCGCAAAAAATAAATGAATAAAATATTAGTCCCAATCTAGAAAACCTAAATTTATTTGATATCCATTTATTAAAACAATAAAGAAATGTAGACATACCTAAACTCTAAATATATTTTTCGTTCTTTCTCCAATATAAGAATCAGATTTTCCATTACCTATTCAAGCCAGCAGAGTCTCCTTATTCCTGTCATGACCCATCATGCAAATAGATATGATTTCACTACCCCTGCCGCCATATCTCAGAGCAGTAACAGGCCTACTACTAACTATGGCCTTTTTTTACCATTCACAGGCCAATGCCAAGCTGTGCAAGTCATGAAGCTGAAAAGGGAAATTGTTGGTCTTAGTGACTCCTCTTCACTGTGTCCACGCCACGCGGAGAAAGACATTGGAGGAGCTGCTTCACATACAATGATTTTAATAGTGCTTTTCTGTCTATGCAATGATATCTGATGCCATACAACAAATGCAACAACTAAAATTAAACCAAAAATACATTAAATTAATAAACATGCTTGTCATAAAAATAGCTTTACAAATAGTTTACATTTCTGTACATTTTTTTGAATGAATCGTATTCTTTAGCCTTTGAGAAAACCAGTTTTGACTGCGGACCGTGTGTAATCTTCATATTCTCTAAAACATTAATTAATTGAAACATTAGTTAAAAAAATATGAGTGAGTAAACATGTACTTTCCCCACAATGTGAAACTATTGTTGATGTTGGTAACCATTTTTCATTAATTTTTTTTACTTGTCACAACTGTTCCCTCACATTGTCCATTTGAGTACATTATACAGAAGCCAGAAGCAGAGGCATAGTGTAGTAATTTGGAAAATAAACAAACAAAAAAACAAACAAACTGAATATTCTGAATATTCTCCAATCAAAATTTGCCATATAAAAATAGAGTGCTCATTGTCTATTATTAAGGTCGATAATACTTTGTAGAATATGGCAGCAGTGGGAACTGAACTGTGGTATTCCATTAAACATGCTGTCTTAGTAGCAAATACATAAGCATGTCTGAATTCTGTATATGTCTCTTGGAATATTCGCATTGAGCTATGCACAAGAAACAACGTCTCAGAATGCAATGACACATCTACTGTATTTAAAACATACTTCTTCAGTCTGGTATGTAACTATAGTCACAGATAATGTTGAATAATAGGAGAAACATGAGCACAACTTTGTCAAATGTAGTGACATTTCTCACAGTGGGATTATAAGTCTGACAGGACTCATCTGGCCAATCTATAGACGTGTGGTGGCAGTTTGGTGCTGAAAATCTTTGGGCTGGTTTTCTAGACTTTTCCTTGCCAAGAGTAGACTGAATCTGCATTTGTCATTTATCATTTAAAGGTTGTCTCCACAAGTACCAGGTGCACAACTGGTTTGATAACAAAATCCAAATGTCTGCACATCTTTGAATTAATGGGGTGTGAACAGTAATGTGAATATCATTACTTGATGTCTTTTTGTGGGGACAGCCTGCGGTGGATATTCTCTGCACTCTGCACTTTCAGAGTCTGAGGGAAAGAAAGGCGTAAATGATGGGTGAAACAGAACAAGGAAAAGAGAGAAAACAAAGAATAAGACAGAGAGAGAGAGAGAGGAGAGAGAGAGAGGAGAGAGAGATAGAGAGAGAGACAGACACATGACACATGGCAGTGTTGGTGGAGGGGGGAATCATAGCAGCGTGAGCAGCTATTCTCTTCCGGTCGGCCTGAATCACGGCTGCTGAGTGCCACTCTCCCTCAGAATGGTGCATGAAAAAAGCCCAGGAACAGGAGCACAGCATGAACGCTGGGGCTTGGATCTCCCCCTCATTCTTAACGCCAGCACTGTGTTTTCTTTCATACCATATTTCTTTTTCAGACAGGAGTGCCAGTATATACACAGGGGTTATCACAGAGAGAGAGAAAAGAAAATCTAAGTTGAATTCAATTAGACATTTAATGATATTTAATAAAATGGTTTAGCAAAAGCTGGAATATTATTTGACAAATGAAAGGTTTGTCATTACTCGACAAACCAAATGAGTCTTTCAGTGTATACAAATGAAATTCTGTGAAATGTTGAGCAACAGACGCTGACTGGCGGTGAGAGATTCGTCCATGAACGCACACTGCTTTGCCTCAATCAATCATGCCTGTTCCATTGTCTCTGTCAAAGACGAGTTATGAGCTTTTTTCTTTTCTTTTTTTGTTTTGGCTCTGCCCACAGTTTAACGTCTTCCTCCCCTCTTGAGACTGTTCAAAGCAGCACTGAGTTCCCTTTCGACACAGCCTGGCAGAATGAAAAGAATTTGCATTGCATAAAAATGCATTGCATTTTGACATAAATGTATTGCACTGTACTTAATCCTTGACTACTGCCCCTATCCTATCCACAGTAAAAGAACCTATAGTGAATGTTGATATGAAACAGAGAGAAAGGGTGTCTGACTTTCAAGGAACACCACACCTGCACAATTCTTCACAGACGAAACAATCAGACGCAGTTGTGCACGTTAGATCAGTTGACTTTAAAACATGTGTTGCACTCTCTGTGTGTAAATGGCTCCCTGTGGTCTAGCATGTTACACCGGCTGTCAGGGTTTAAGATCATGCTTCCTTGCAACATGTGTTTACATGGCATGACCAGAAACTGCTGTGTGCTAAAGCATATGGGGGAACAAACTAGTATCTTTAAAGATAATTTTTTCCCCACATTTCACACATATTTATACAGTACTTAAAAACTGAAGGACATGAACTGCCTTACCTTCAGTTGTCGATGTCAGACACATGGTTCTCTATCTGTAGAAAAGAAAAACAGACAATTTTGGAAAATAATTCCACGATGGTTCCACCCTTTGCTTAATGGGCTCTTCACAGTGGTGAATAAAAGAAAGCTGAACATTTTTGTGTTAGTTGTGTGACTGTGACCTTGATGGTGGATGAATGTCTGGTGGAATAGGCTACCTCTGAAAACTGGTACTGCCCATTAGGAGAGAGGGGGCTCAGATCTCCCGTGGTTCACTCTAAATGCTCTTTAAATGGGATAATAAATATAACAGAACGTGTGGTCACATTGAACTGCAGCTGAACCCAGATGGCACCTTCATTACCCTTTGATGTAGGTGGCTGAACTCAAGAAGCAGAGAGCTGTGTCTCTGAGCTGCTCCAACCTCACCCATAAGCACAAGCTGCTGAATGCCCTTCCACTATTCAGTTAATTAAGGCATACTCAATTCCAAATGCCTCTATTAATGACTTTTTTAAAGATATCATCTTTTAATAACCATGAAATATTTGATGTATTCAACACCAAAGAAGTTTCCCAGATTACTACATTTTACTTGGAACTATGGGTAGTGAGAAGGCCGCTCGAAAGATTGTGTTATCTGTACATTCGTCCAGAAGTTCACCCATTTATTCCCATGAACATGCCCGCCCCCATTCCCTATTTAAGGGGCATGATGTCTTTGTAAAAAGCGCCCCTTCCGTGCCGCCCACATACATCCCAACCCCACCCCTCACCCCACCCCCAGGAGCCTACGCCAGGCCTCAGTGCCAGAGCCTTGAGCTCCATCTTAATTCAGCTGTCCTACCGCTCCTGGCACAGCCGCGAGGCGCTCTCCGCTCCATTTTAATTACTGTGTGTGTGACAGCGGGTGGCGGAGGGAGACCTGCCACGGTCCTGACAGGTGTCCCAGCAGCAGGATCCCGTCGGCCCCGCGCGCCCCCACTCGCTCACACAGCCTCGGCACTCAGATCTGTGCGCATGAATAATTCCACTGCATTACATTTAATAGGGAGGAGCATTTATCCGGCCCGGGCCTTTGTCACCGGAGACATCGCATTGCCCATGTCTATGCTCTCCTGCCCCCCCCCAACCCCCCCACCCCAAAAAAGCAGCCGTACCAGATCGGTGCTGCCCTCTTCGTCATAGTCATCCTCACCGCCGTCGGTCATCTCTCCAGCCTCTGCATCCAACGGCCCCTCCCCCACATCCTCGGCAGAGTTATCTGCCGTCTCCGACACGGATTCCTCATGCAGTGAGTCACAGTTGTCCTCATACTTCCTCTGAGCCTCTGAGAGTGAGACACAGAGAGAAAAAGAGAGAAAGAAAGAAAGAGAGGGAATAGTGCAGCAATGGACATACTGCTATAAAAAGAGATGATTATATCTTCAAAACTATTAATCAATCTGAGGTGACAAATCACATCAAACTGGGGATGAGTGTGCTCTGTAGTTACCAAGAACCTTTGTGAGGTCTTGGCAACTTTTGAAAAGTGTGACTCCTGTGCGTACTCTGCACATAGACTCCACTTATAGAGATGTAGTTCACTGTGTGGAAACTCAAAAGACCAAAGATAAACAAGCAGGTCTTCATAGGTGCTCTGGCATCCTGTAGTTCCATGAACAGAGACTCTCTCCTTTTCTCTCACATGTCCTCTGGTTTTACCTCATCACACAAACCCCTCGTACATCTGCTCCATAGGCGGCGAGTGACGGTATAAGCACTACTTTGACAGAGATCGTGGGCCCAAGCTCTTCCAGCCTGTCACAGTGATTGTGTACGATCTAAGAATTACTCATCTATCCACAACGTCTGTTTGTCTTTGACAGGTCTCCTCCCGCCTCCCAGTCTTACCAGAGTCCACCCTCTGCTGTTTCTCTATTTTCTCCAGACGGCACAGGAGAGAGTCGATCTTCAGCTTGATCTGAGTGAGCTCACGCTTGATCGTCTGGAGCTGATCCGTCTTGACTGCAGACACAGAGAAAAACGTGCAGCACATCACTCATGTAATCCAGTGTTAAGGGGGATTAAGTTCCTATCGTAATCTGTACATGTGTAAAAACCCTCCACATTTGTTGTTTTTAATTCTTCCGTTTCATCTATATGGTGGTATTATGTGGCAGAGCAATAATCTTGATACATCTTAATTACCATTGGCTAACTTAAAAAAAATCCTTGGAAAGAATGACACAAGGTTAAGACAAAGAGTCCGCTTCACCCATGATTACATCACTCTCCCTGTGCATAAAAGTGAATTCACAAGAAAGTTTCAACACAACATGAAGAGTTTTGGTTGACCTTATTAATCCAGAATAAGGTAGCAAGTAAACACAAACTGCAATATTGATTCTTCCTTATGATTCTGCACCCTTAGTGGAGCTCTTACTAAGAGCTATAAACGTAAAGGCACCCGAATCAATGAAACGTTATCGTTTTGAACTGCTTGAAAAGGTAAGTCCTGAAGTGGGATTTCACTGCAGCTACAAAGCTGGCTTTTTATTTAGCAGTGAAAATGAAACTGCACAAGTACTCTTTATATCAGCTATTGATTAAAGGGTCAGTCAGTGTGGTTGCCATGTTAGTCGCTTTCGCTGGCCGAGGTTCAAATACAACCTTCTCGAGTACTTTTCAGGTTTCCCTTATGCTATATGTTTAAATAACAGGCAAGAGCAAAACAAGAAGAAAGACAGAGGGGATGGAGAGCGTCTGGCAACCAAAGCTTTTTTTTTTTTAAGCAATTTTTATCATTTATAGCAAGGGGATAGACACATTACCAGTAAATGCCTTGCTGAGAATTCCACAATGCAATCTTCACACATTCATGTGGAAAACATTGATCCCTTGCGGATAGGCACACGTCCGTTATGAGCGGCCTCAAATCCAGCATCTTTAAAAATGGTTTTCAACCATGCTTCTGCTAGCTGGTATTAGAGCAAACATCTGGATTGTTCTGGTGCGATGATCGCTTGGGGAAATATTATCAGTTAATATTATTTCTTTACCCGCCTTCCATCCACAACGGCATGGCTTCCCTGCACGTATGACTAAAGATTTCAGAGAAACAAACAAACAAAAAAGTCTCTTAAATGATTAGTCACTGTCACTTGTGAATATGACAAAGGCCATGATTTAACAAGGTGAAAAAATACACACTGATTTTTGTTTGTTGTTAATGAAGGTGTTTTCTAAGCTTTTGTTCGCATCATAAATGCTGTTGTGATTTGACTCTCCAGGCCGTTGTATAAATGTATTTATTTTATAAATAAAATAAAAAAAATTCTTTGTACAATAGCACTAAACAAAGATGTGCACTGTGAATTAGCGTATTTGAAACTGAAAATGCTAAGCTAATTCAAGGCTAAATGCTCTGCCTTTTTGTAAGCAATTCATAAAAATGACACGTAAGGATAAAAGCATGTTTCTTGCATTCATCAGTAAAGGAAAACATACAGCGTAGCCAGCTGCTAAAACCAGGGACTGGGAAGTGCAGAAGTCACTTGTTTCATTTTGGCCATCACAAAAGGTGCCTACTGTGACAGGAATAAAGACACGGTTTCATATGAAATGAATAACGATCTGGCAGAAGGCACCACACGACTCCGACGGGAAGACGGATGAGGGAGCGCGTGTCACTGCGGAGAGTGTTCACCTGTCAGCTGTAGCAATTGATAATGTGACTCTGGACCGCCACGGTCATTATCAACATTACGGACTGTTAAATGACAGAAATGCATTTTAACTGAAGGCTGATTTCAACTGAATTTTTTCACTGTACATAAAGTCAACATATGGCATATGGCAGCAATAGGCAGCACTTTCCCCATTATAACGCATCAGATCTTAGTAGACCAGCTAATAGACAATGTTGTGCGTTAGATTATCATGGGAGAATAGCAAACAGCCTATTGTAAAATTATTAAACATAAAGTATGTTTAATTACATTCGAGCAAAAATGACACCAAGCTACTGAAATAATACTATCCATTAGCCCATTTCAGTTGTTTCTATGGGGAACAGCTATATATAATTTGTACAACAGGTCTGACTCACATGTAAAAAAAAAGGATATTATGTATACAGTACTATATATATGTATGTATATTAGTAAGCATATTGTGTATATACGAAAACAGCAAGTTCTTTAAAATGTAATTAAGCTAATCTGTTCGAGAGAATTTCGCTAGAGCGGTATGATAAGCATTTAAGAAGCTCACATAACACACACACGCACACACACGACCGCCGTCAGATTAATTTCTAGTGTCAGCTTTCTCTGAAGCCTCATATCTGCTGCTGCATATACACAAGCAGCTCAAAGGGTTCACATTAATATAAAGAGGGCATGCTGTGGTTATGAGGAATCCATACAGTGTCACTGCAGGACATGTGATTGGCCAGTGGATTTCCACTGGGGAAATGGTTCCCGATGTCCTTCAGAAGCGGCGAGTGTCATCTCGCAGATGTGACTGCGGGACAACGCTCCCCCATCTGCCCAGGCACGGCCTTCAACTTGGCAGTGATGTCCCGTGAGCCAAGAGGGTCTTCAGAAAATGGAACCATTTTTAGAGGGCCCGTCACTCACAGCTGCTACTTCAAATCTATTCCACAGCATTGTGAGGAGCATATATGGATGAAGACATACACCCACATGGTCGCCTAATGGATCTCATAATGGGGGAAAGGAGAACAGATTTCTGGTCACAGTTGCCATGGCCACGGCTCTGGCTGCTCCACCCCAAACCCACCTGTGTGTTGTTGCCTATATTTCCCAGTGGGCTTTGGGAAGCCTTGCTAATGATACTGGTGATGCTGGGTCTGTCTGCAGACACTGTGCAAGTCTCACCATGTGTTCCCGTCATCCCTGTCTGTATCGGTTCAATGACTATAGTCGGTTTTTCTCTGGGGTTCCTGAGTACGTGTCCTTCACAGTTAGCAAAGCCCTGGCACAAATACATCCGATCTGGTCTTTCACTGCTTTGTGACAGTGCTGAATTAGTTACATGTAGGTGAAGAACTGTGTTTTAGAGGTTCACTTTTACACTGTCTTTATTTGAAGCACACCCACATCAGATACAAATGGACACATTCTTCTCCCTATAACAAACCATGGAGGGAGAACCTGTCAGAACCTGCAACACTAGACACATCACCACCATCTCTAATAACTATTTGTATATGATATTATTTAGAATGTGTTATTAGTGACTTTAGGAGGTGATGATTTCTTATTCTTATAATGGTAATGGGTGTGCTCATTTGCAAAGGTCCTGAAACAAGTGACTCACTATGGAAGCTACAGGGCCAAGATGAATCAAATTCTGGAATATTCCTTTTATACCTATGCTGAATCGAGGGTGTGGTTTAGCTGTATTCCCCTAACTGTGGCAAGCATCCACACAGGACAGAGGCTGAGTGACCTTGAATAACCCTTCCCTACCGTCACACACATGAGCACACAATGTTCAAGAAGCCATTTCTGTGTGTGTATGTGTTTTCATACAGGTACAGATATACTTAGTGCTTTTCACTTCTTCTTTTTCTTTCTCATCAAAGAATAATGTGTAAGAAAACCCACTGATAGTGTAGAAGGCTTAACACACACACACACACACACACACACACACACACACACACACACACACACACACACACACACACACACACACACACACACACACACACACACACACAGCATATGGGGCAGACAGCATTCTTGTTTGATGATAAGGGAGGGGAGAGCACAGTCTTCTTTATCAGTGACTTCAGTCCTTTTGCCTTTGGCTACTACCTAGACAAGAGAGTAGATCCGTACATGATAAACACAGGACTCTCACACCATTTCATCACCCTTTCACTGCAGGAAAGAAACTCAAAGTTCACTGCTCTTTGGATAAACCTCAGATCAACTTCTGGTTTTCTATAATGCCCCAAAAGTATCATCTTTGGCCTTAGTTAGATTGCTAACCAATATCATGGATGAAACATGAACTCTGAGATGGCAAAGATTAGAGCAGACAATGTGTGCTTTGTGCATGTCACTCTGCTTATTTTTGCTCTTAAATTGCTTCGATACAAGCCGAGCCCCAGAAAAGCCACCATCGCACAGCTAAGAGCATTAGTGTCATGCTCAAATCTCCAGGTCTCCATTCCACAGGAAAAGTCGGCTAGCAAAACCCACAAGCCTGATCCTCAAGGGTTAGGGATAAAATCTTAAATTGTGCAATTCACTGTACATTTCAGGCATACACAGTGCAGCGTGATCTGTCCTTGCGTTTGCTCTTTCTGCAGACAGCTGCCATCTGGTAATGCAGTGCGTCCAATTCGAAATCAAAGTGACAATTTCAGGTGAGGGGCAGCTGTTTACATTGGCGGCTATGCAGTCTTGCTCTGAGGAAAATCAATACAGAACTCCCATGAAATTAATGAAAAAAAAATCTATTTTGCCGTTTCGTCTCTTTTGCAGGATGTAAGGAAGAGAGCCCCTAGCCAACCTCTGAGCTGGCTCTATTAATAACACACCAGAGCAATGAGGAATAAAGATTACAAACTTCACATTATTATAATCAAGGCACCAGCACCAAAGATTTACAAATACACTGATGCTAATGTAGAATCTGGAATGTTTTTGCATACTATTTATCTATTTATTTGGGGGGGGGGGGGGGGGGGGGGGGGGTGAGTCTGAATAGGTAATGTGTCGTTCATACTGTGGTGCAGACTGACCTTTGTGTAAATGTTTCTATATCTTTAACAAAGTTCTGTATAAGTGCTGGTGCCGGTGCGAGTGATGGTCCAGTTGGAGTCCGGGCTTTGACCTGCACTGCTTGTCGGCTGTAGGCATGCTTTACCTCCACCAGGACTTACGTTTGAGCCCAGAGGAGAGGGAGGAGGAAGAGGAGGAGGGTGGCCGGGAGGACGAAGAGGTGGACGTTTTGATGGAGAAGGAGGTCTTCCCTCTCCGTGTGGATGGCATCACGACCCGTGAGCGCTTCAGTGGGATGACGGCCCTTGGAGGCGGGGCCACCCGTCCGTGATAGTCAAAGAGCCTGGATGTGAAAACCAGAGGGGTATGACACAGATACTGCATTATAGCATAAGACAGTGGTTCCCAAACTTTTTCTGCCATGCCCCCCTTTAGTAGATGAGAATATTTTTGCGCCCCCCCCCCCTACACCCCCCCATACTGACTAGGGATGTGTTGAAAACTTACAAAAACAATAGGTTCACAACTTTGGTTAAACATGAAAAAAATAAACTGTAAGAAACCTTTTAAATGGTTCAAGAATTCTAAATATAATTTAAAATAAATAAGGAGATGAAATAAGAGAAACAGCAATACATATGCGGCTAGTTTGCAAGCGCAGACATCACGCAGAGCACAAAGCATGTAACGGCCAGAAATATGTGTAGGCTACTGTGTCTTTAAGGGAGCGAGTGGAGCGCGCGTATGGAATATTGTTTTTTTTAGCTTTCTGCCGTAGACCGAGTCAGACCACTGCTCTTTATTTTATTTCTGTAAGTAACGCATTAAATGAGCTTTGGACAACTCACCAGTTCATGTATGAACAGTGAAGTATTGCTGTAGCCCAGGTTTATTTTGGTCAACCAGCAAATAAGTGGAATACCACCAGCGCGAGTATTAAGGTTGAACTAACTCCGAAAGGCAAGCAATACAAGCATAGAATTTGCCTGAATAGATCTGTTTTTATGGATCGGTCACATTGTCCCCGATACCCGATCTAGAATTTTTTCAGATATTAATATCGGAATCGGTGCATCCCTAATATTGACACATGTGCACGTTTTACTTTCAAGCTCCGCGCCCCCCCTGCAATAGCTTCGCGCCCCACCTAGGGGGCGCGCCCCCCACTTTGGGAACCACTGGCATAAGAGCAGGGCTAGACCTTTAGTTAGCCTCCTGCTTTCAAAACACCTGATTTATAGATATAAATCTGAGGAATATAGGTGAGTAACTGCAGTGTACTGTGGACAAGGTTTATAGAGAAACAGGCACTTTGCATGCCTTGCAGATAAGGACCTCAATCTGAAGTGCCCCGTTTCTCTGGAAACCTTGTGTACTTCTCCACCATTTTGACCATGTCTCTACATTTAATATATGTTTCTCTGGAAACCTTGAGAAATATTCACTGCAGGTTTGAGGTATATATATATACCTATATATCTTATATATAAATATGAGAGAGAGAGAGAGAGAGAGAGAGAGAGAGAGAGAGAGAGAGAGAGAGAGAGAGAGAGAGAGAGGGAGAGACAGAAAGAAAAGAAAGAGAACCCAATACATTTAACAATGAATTCTGGACTGCTGATTAGCTGAAATGTACTAAACCAATTCTCTGTGCGAATTCAGAAACACACATCCTGCCTCACCAAATGTTCTGCAGCTCCCCTGCACGTTCTGAATAATGACCTGACGTCTTTAGCAGATCTGTATCTATGGTGAGGCTATTTTTAAAAAGGTCTGTAAAGAGTGGAAGGAAGTGGAGACACGTGGAAATGTCA
This sequence comes from Brachyhypopomus gauderio, assembly GCF_052324685.1. Taxonomy (NCBI): domain Eukaryota; kingdom Metazoa; phylum Chordata; class Actinopteri; order Gymnotiformes; family Hypopomidae; genus Brachyhypopomus; species Brachyhypopomus gauderio. The sequence continues at coordinate 14,244,997 of NC_135223.1, read as the reverse complement.
AATGTAGCCCTCACTGATAAAAGCCTTGATCATAAAGCGGGAAATTAGTGAAAGAAAACATGGCTTCTTCAAGCCTAAGCATGTGCTCTATTCACTCAATTATAATTTCTTCTTCACATTAAATATTTCTTTAAATTTGTTTTTTGTTCTTTTTCTCTGCCCAAGGAAAACATGTGGGCTATGTGAGTGAAGACAGTGAGGCTGCAACAGTGATGCTCTTTGTGAATGCCAAGACTAATTGCTTTTTGAACTTTTCATGTTATTTTTTTCTGCCTTGTTCTTGACAGTGATGAACAGAGGCCTCTGTTAAAGGCCAATAAAACATGGAATACAGTCCCGCTGAACTGCACTCATCCTGAAACAGCCATTAGCAGGAATCAATTGCTTAAACCAAACATGGATACTGATGCAAACAGCAAACATGGACACTGATGCATCATGGACACAAACAGCAACATATGGGTTTCCATTATAATAGTAGGTCAAAAGTAAATACATACCGATTATAGAAATCATCACGATAGTAGTCGTAGTCAAATTCATAACCACTGAAAGGTAGGGAAAAAAGGTTCCTGAGACTGGCATTCATAAAGAAACACATTTGTCAATCATATTTGATAAAGCACACATTAAGTATGGATTTTACATAAATTATTAATTAATGCCTAATAGAAGTAACATATTAAAAAACAAAAACAAAGTAAATCACTCACTCACTCTCTCACTCACTCTCTCTCTCTCTCACTCTCTCTCTCACTCACTCACTCACTCACTCACTCACTCACTCACTCACTCACTCACTCACTCACTCACTCACTCACTCTCACAAACATTAGCACTGTGACAGCTTCTTACTTGTTGAGCTACGGTGGCCCAAAGGTAGCTCTGGGATCTGCTTTGCATTTCACATTGTGGTTAGCTAATAGTTATGATGGCTGAGGCACATGTGGGATATGCAATTCAAAATAAAGACTGCTCAAAATCACGTCACCCCAGTCCCGTCCCCCACTGAAAACACACGAGTTGTCATTATTGTGATAATCTCTTTGGCTATAGGAAACTTCATATGCCCAATGCATAATTTAAGTTTTTTTTAATCCAAGAACAGCAGTCAGTGATTGGCACGGTTCAGGTATAGCAGACTACAACATTTCCCCTGTGTTTACTTTAAGCACGACTTCTTCCCCGAAGCATTAAACCAGCCACAAATCCCCCATACTCACATGGCATGGATTGGCTTGCAGGTCACACCAAGTGGGTGGAGGACTGAGGGCTGGGGACTACGGAATATGGAGCGGGGTGACGGAGCAGAGCTCAAATTGCTTTCAGCACCATGGCAAACCTTCCTAGCGTGCTAATCGCAGCCAGGTCACCATGGCCACAGTGCACGTCTCCCAGCCTCCTACTGCGTGTGGTGCCCCAAACACACACTCGTCTTACGTTAGTATTATCCAGCCAAATGGAACACCAAATAGAACTCCCCCCTACAAATTTTAATTAAATTTCATTAAGAAAGTAATTACCATTTAAAATAGTTCTTTGATGGTTTGGGCATCGTTCTGTTATATTTCCCTAATTACCTAGTTACATAATGGGCATTTTGAAATGTACTGTTAAAATGCAAATCAAATTTTAATGAAACAAAAAACAAAATGGGAAGAAATAAATAAAAGTGAATGCAATGATAGCTAATGGAAAAGCTATATGTAGAATATGAGCACCAAACTAAAAGCAATGAAACTGTTCCGAGTGTTGCAGGCTGGGAAATAACAGTGTCAGTGGGTATCTGCAAATGCCTCATTACTTTCCTGCCCCTTTCCAAGACCGACAACAAACCTTTCTATTTGCTTTATGGAAGCCAGGAATCCAAAGCCAATCAATGCTCTTTGAAAGAAAGAAAATGGTTGCATTTGAGCTGTTTTCTATGTACCCACCTCACTGCCAATTTACTGATATGATAGTTTTCAGGTGACCAATCAGGTGTCTCCATGCATACCACTTTGATCTTTAGTCTTTTTTTTGCTTTATCGTAAGCACGGTGGACTGTAATTTAGTAAATGGAGGAAGCAGCTCTGTTGGCTTGTGGTCTGATATTGCTGCCCACGCTTTTTTTCCTTCTCCTCTCAAATACGAATTCCAGTTGCCGCTCTGGCCACAAACAGCCTCTTGCTGCCCACGTCTCCCTGTTCTCCGTATGCTCGGGTAAAAGTCGAAGGGACGACATCACGCAACACTTCACGTGCGCCGCTCATCTCAACACGCAGCGCTGAGGACTGATCCTCCCAGTCCGAGCATCTGGGACAAACGCCAAAAGCCCCACCCATCACATCAACCCTCCCCCGTTCTTTTCTCACATGGTTTTCTCACATCTTTGCTAAGACGTTCTCCCATTATTTGGCTTTGGTGCGTGTCATGACAAGGCCACTCAGCAAATGAGGCACAAGCACAACTTCAGCTCTATTGTAGCTAAACAAAGGCCCATTGCTGCTTTGCTATCTGCGTTTGATGATATGAGCGCTGACTGAATTTGTGAAAAACTACCCTGAAAAGTGCTGACTGCATTTCTCGGTTATCCTGACAATCCTGTCCTGCTCTAGTTAGCCCTCCTTCCTGAAACAAACGCAGCCTTTCAAAAGCAAAATACTGTGCATCACAGATTGGAACAGTGAGGCTACACTGCAGCTGTTTGGCAGGACCACATTAGCCTCCAGGACATTTGCGTAGGTAAAAGACCATAATGGCAAGAACATAATTGTAAATTTGGCACAGTTAGTTAACAAACATTTGACAATCAAACACATTTTAATCTTTTTAGTTATGGCCACCTGCGGAAAAGCAGGGACAATGTAGGTGAAGACACTCACGTGTAGACAGCAGACAGGGGTCGTTTGGAGCCAGCTTTTGGCCTGTATGGTTTGGGCTCGCCTGCCATGTTAATATCTGCACACAGAAAAGAGAGAGGGAGGGAGAGAGAGAGAAAGAGAGACAGTTCCGTCACAGTCACACATCTGATTCTTTCTCCATCTTCACAACACTGCACAGACTTTCCAAGTTTTTACACTGGCGCCTTGCTAATTCGACCTAGCTGACAGCATGGGCTTTTAGTATTACCCCTTCTCTACCACAGCACAATAATTAATTGACAATTTACCAGCTGTTTGTGGTTTTAAAATGCTTTTGTGATTCATAAGCATAAGAGCTACAGTACTTCCACTACCAGGGTTAGATAATGAGCTTGGAGTAACACATTAGCCAGAGTGAGAGGGCCAGCTCAATGGCACTGGGGTTTTATTGAGTCATGTGTAGTTTCATAAGCTTTTTAGTTATATTTGGCAAATTTATATTTTTCTATACATTAGATTATTAGCTGCTTAATTTTACCCTAAGCTTTGGAAGATCCATACTCTATACCACAAATGCTTTTCATCAGTTTGGAGCCAGTGCATTCTCACTGGTCTGGAAACTGATCTGAAAAGAATGTGCTTGATATGTGTGAGTGAAGTCCCATAATAAAAATAAAAAAAATCACACTTAAAATTATGTCCTCTCAAAACAAGAAATATTTTTTCCCCATTCTTTGCTTAATACCTCATCCACACCCACATCCTCATTATCGGGATGTAGGACGAGCCTTCCTAGAGACCTACTCTACATGGCCTTGGCAATGTAACATCTCGTAAGGTGCGTTAAAACACCTATCTAGCTCTCAACGACCGTAGTAGGGAGTAATAGCATTTTAATCAACAGACCCTCTTCTGAACCTCTGAACAGAACCTCCTCCAGGGGGCTTCCTTCAGATCAGAAATCACAGCCATATTTATACACCAGTTTATGGACTATAGCATTGTGCCATAATTATGATCCAGGCAGGATCTCTGGTCCTTTTTTGGTTCTTTTGGTTCTTTATTTCTATAACCATGACTTGTAAATGTCCAAACATTTCATGCTTCTCATATTACAAAAATATTTTCATTGTTCATTTCAGCAATAAGCATATGAAGGACATTTACATTTACAAGTACACGTCCTCAACAGGCATGTGTATTCTCATGTGCTAAACACATATATAAATAAAAGTATTTGGGCAAATTAAAAATATTTATTGTTTCAGCAGGGAGAGAGGGCACAGCTGCAGAATTCTCTATGCTAAAAACCACTGGGTCTTGTCAAACAGGATTATCCCTTAGGTTATTTATACTTTCCACTGCTTGAATCTTGCAGCATTTTGTAAATATGGAATTGGAGCTGAAAAAAAAACCAGATAGAAATGCATGGCTAAATTTCAGTGACAGCACCAGTGTGAATGTCCCACTGTGCCTGTTGACGGTCTGTGCATCTGTCCCCATGATGCGGTCTTTTTGATGAGTGCACAGAGTTGCTTCAGAGAGCTTCTAAAACACCATAATCCTGTTATTTGGGATCTGTTTAGCAGAGATTAATACTACATGATTTCACATTCAGGACTCAAACTGTCTCGTGCTGATGTGGGAGTCTATGCCCCACATAATACACCATGCAGTAAACAGCATTGTGAGTCCTAACAGCACAACTGTATAAAAAAAAAAAATAACTTACTCTTGTGGCAAAAGCTTAATGGGCAAGTAATCAGTATGGGGGGAGTTGGGCTTTTAGACTCGGCAGGCGAGTACAGCCCGACCGCAAGCGCTAGTCCGACGGACCTGGTTGGCAAGTGCCTGTTGGCAGGGCCAGATTTAATACAGTGTGACTGTGCTGTCAGCCGCAGCTGGTAGCAATGGCTAGGAGCCTCAGCAGAGAGGAACCCGTCAAGACAGAGAGGTAAAGTAAGAAATAGAGAGAGAGAGAGGGGTGGGGGGTAGACAAAGGAATTGCAATGTGGAAGATATGAGACAGGAAGACAGACAGAGAGAGAAAACACAAAGAGATAAGACATAGATAAAGAGAGAGAGAGAGAGAGAGAGAGAGAGAGAGAGAGAGAGAGAGAGAGAGAGAGAGAAATAAAAAAGAAATCACAATGAGGTAGAAATCAGAGAGAGAGAGAGTGTGTGAGAGAGAGATGTTGTCATAGCTATATTTCAGCCATCTCATTTCAGTCGTGAAGAGCAAGAAGTTGTGGTTACTGTGAGGAATATTTATTCATCTGCTTGCCTCAGCTCCGGCGGTTGCCTGGAGACCCGGCAGAGCCGAGTGGAGCTCTCCGTGGTGCTGAAAGCCGAGCAGCATGGAGAGCAGCAGCAGCTTTTTGGGCTAAGGGGGGAAATGAAAGGCCCCCATTCACATGGGCACTACCTCCGCACCACCCACAGCATTCAAAACAAGCACCAGAGACACAGTGTCTCAGTGGGTATTCTGAATACACTTGTTCCCATGTTGAGACCTTGGATCACCACAGACAATGAGAAGCTGAGAACAGGCGATATCCTATTATGACAATATTGTCGATCATCTGGAATTACATGATGAAATCTCTCCCCCAGTCAAAAAATAATTAAAAGGGAAAATTAATTGCGGCATTACTTATCATTAAGCCCTGATATACTGCAAGGTACACTGAATCTGGGTTTCTTCCTGCCTTGTGTTCTCCAAGCCGATTTGTTTCCATTCTAAAATCTTTTGTTTAGTTTCTCTATCTGTGGTTTCTTTGTGGAGAGCAAATCACATCAGCCATCATGTGACCCCTGTGGCCTTCATCTGTGCCGCCAAGAGGAGGAGCAGTTGTTCTTTTCAGTTGATGCAGAACCAGCACATCCAGATCCAAATCTCAAACACTGCAGGAGGAGGAGAGATGGCAAACCAATTTCACATCAACCATTAAACTCAGAGCCGCAACAACAAACAACCATGAGAGCTTCTGAGAGCTCTCATCAGCCACGTTAACCCAACCCAAACACCCCCCCCTCGTCTCTACGAATCTACAAGCTGGGAGAGTGAAATGTAAATTCTAATCAATGATTATGGTCACGATCGCCCCCTCCCTGGTATTACCACGCCCCTCGTGTTGTGTTTATTTTAGTTTCTATGTTTGCACTCTTCTGTTCACGTCCCTTGTTTAAGTCCCTACCTCATGTTACTGGTAACACCTGTGTCTAGTTTAGTCGCCTGTTTACACCATGTGTTTGGTCTTCCATGTTGTTGGTTATTGCATGTTCCTTGTTTTGTATTTGGTCGTTAGCTTTCTCTCGTTTGACTAAGTCTGCGTTCCCCTTTATAACCCTGCTCTATGTGCTGGTGTTTATTGTTTAAACAAAACCACAGACAACAAATAAACAGCTAACAATAATGTTATGTTGTATGTTATAGTCATTCTTGCCAATGTGCATCAATTCTGTTAATAAAACTACAAAATTCTACAATTGCATCCAGCCCTTCCCGCCAGTACATTACAATTAAATATTCATGCACCTGATGTACATATATATCCACATGATTGCATAAACAGAAAGTAGTTATGTGTGCACAAAAGAGGCATAATCCTCAAATGGAATTTTCAAAAGAAATCATGATAATATTTAAGCATAAACTATAGATGCTAGTTTTAACTGTTCATCTGGCTGAGTAAACTACAAAGAAGAAGGGAGAAGCGGTGAGAATCATGTGAGACAGTGAGACAACATGGTCAAAGATGTGGAGGTGTGGGGCCATGAGAGCCTCTACCTCAAATATGCGTATGCATGCAGACAGACAGACAGGCAGACAGACAGACAGGTTCTGGAGTGATTATAAATTAGAGAGTCAGCCCAGTAGGAAGCTGACACATGTGTATGAAGGCCGACTCTCAGGGAGCTCCTCTCAGCTGGACGTGGAGAAGAAGCACCTCCATCGGCTGGCTGGTTCACGGTCTGGGGTCTGGCATCTCACGACAAGGTCAGCGCACACACACAGAAGACTAGGATGGTCACATCCCCAAAACAATGCTTTCATCACATTAAACTGCTCATGCTGTAAAATTGTATATGCAATATATGCTGCTGACGTGTGCCTGAAGTGTGCCTAACCTTATTAGTGCATTCACCCTATTATAGCGCATGCAGTGAAGGCAGGTGTTTGAATGAAAGCAACACAATGGGACTACAATGTCAATGAAGAAGGGCAGTTGCACAACTTCAGCCCACAAAAGTCCTTGAGAATATGTTGGCCTTTTATGAGCTGTCTAAAAGCACAGCAACTCTGAGACGTTTCATGATAAAGCCGATTAAATTACAAAGCACTGCTCTTTTGACAACAGCATTTGGAAAGCAGAAAGGTATCGTGGGGGCCGCCTTTGAAACTAATGCAGTCTCTCTGTGCATTACAGTCGAGTCACGTCTCGGCTGGTCATCACAGACATGCAGCCCGAGTTATCATACGCTGCCATTTCAGAGCTCAGTGACACACTTCGACACAAAGGCCAGCTGACATTCGGTTGTCTTTTTCTAACAGTTGCCTGTCCTGTGAACTAGTTAACACTTTGATACTTCTCAGCATATAACCCAAAGAAACACCTTGATCTGCGTGGGCAATAAGATGGAGTGTGAAATCCTCTTGTAGCTGTCGCTTCACAGCGACCTTCGGCGAGACAGAAACACATCCCGGTTGCTTCCTGTAAACAAGCAGAAACCTGCTAACATCAACGTTTGCTTTTCCAATGTACAATATTGGACATGCGCTGCTTCATCTCTGCAGTCCTCACACCACGAGTCCCTTCTGCCTTAATTAATTCAACAATGTAATTAATTATGAAAGCATGGGGGGGAGAGAAAGAAGGTAGAGAGAGAAAGATAGAAAAACATATGGAGGAGTGGATGATTAAGAGAGAGAGAGAGAGAGAGAGAGGTAAGAGCTGGAGACAAGCAGAGAGAGAGAGAAAGGGAGGGAACAAGAGAGAAACAGAGACACAAGGCGAGAGAGAGAGAGAGAGGCTCTAATTACGGACATGGCCTTTTGGGGAGCTGCAGCAGACGAGCAGCCCACACACACACACACTACTTAGCAGCTGTCTGTGAAATGGCTTCTTTAAGCTCTGATGCCAGGCACAGGTGTTGAGGGGATCGAGGACTGTGACAGTAATGTTCTTGCATTTTATGGAAAACATGGGTCTATGCATCTTACTCTGGGGTTTCAGTTAAACCCCTGAGCCTCCTTCACATTCCTTTAACCTGGTACACTCCAAAGACCTGCCAGTGGGTCCAGATTCCTCTTCCTGTTCCTCACTCAACCCCTCATTCCTCTCGTTTTTTGTAGGATATAACCATCAGTTTCAACGCACTTGCTGAATATCATGGTGCAGGATATTTAATTGAATAATAAAGCTGCATGTCTAAGAAGTTAAATTCTCGGCAAGTAAAGAATACCAATGACCTATTCTAAAATTAATCCTTCTTCTTAACATGGAGAATGAATGTAATTCTCCACAACAGAAAGTAGTGGTGGTTTACCGAGAGATTTACACCATCTGGCTTGATCCTGAACAGGGAGACAGCAGGGTGAGGAAAGGTCATATGTTAGACGCCATTCAACAGCCCCCGGCACCGGAGACAGCAGCCATGCAGTCGGTTATGTTATGTTATACTGTATTTGTGCATGTTGTGAGTTTTATACTGCCAGCCTCTGACTGAAGGCTGGCAGTTGGTGGGTATGTATATGTATTTGCGTGTGTGTGTATATGTGTGTATATGTGAGAATGCCACACCCCTCCATACTCCACACAGAGACAATTGGCTGTAGAACCAATGTTATGCACACAGTACAAAAGAATCAATGGTACATAAGAATAAAAAAATAATAAAACATCTTTCTATGTTTTTTTTTCAGTCAACAACATCAAATAGCACAATCTTCAAGCCCTTAAGTAGCATACATCCCAACAATTTACCAAACAAAATAGTACAAGTCTGTGGAAATTGCACATCCCACAGCCATATACTGCTCACCACCAACATTCAGAAGCATTTCTGAAGTGAACAGATGCTTTTGAGTGGTACTGCTGATAATAGTGATTATAGCCAATATTTCTTACTGTCTAAATTGTGAAATGTAGTTTTATACATTTTACCCAGAAACACTGATCTAGGCCTGCAGAGCAGCAAGCACCAACTACGCATTTAAGTTTCATCAGGTCTGGAGCTGTTGAAGAAGTTTGTCCACGTATGGATTTTTTTGTCTGAGCAATACATGAACTCTGCAGGGGTTGTATGGAGTTATATAAACCCAACCTGACCCACTATTTGAAAACAATCATAAATAAATCAATCCTATTACTTTTTAATAGAGTTCACACAAAGTAGCTATTTACAAATCCTAAACCATCCTTAATTTAAGTACTGTTACTACCTTCAGGCTGAATCCTGTTCACAGGATGGCCAAGCAGAGGTTTGTAGGGAGGGGACATGCAGGGAATTAAAATTGGTTGTATAACTTGTATGCCAATTCTTCTGACTGGAGGTAGCTGGACCAGCAAAAGTGTCGATGTACCCATGAATCCCATGGCTGAAAATCGACTGAAAAACAGAAAAGGCAAAGCAGGAGAGGTTTTAAACCCCAGTAGAGGGTTCTGCTTCCATAATTATGGTTGTTCCTTATAGTGAATAATGAACAGACCTATGTGCTACTCCCTCCCCCAGCATTCCTGTCTCCACTCCTCGTCACCCAGAATCATTACGATAATGGTGCTCAAACCCAGGGGATTGGATGTGTGATGGAGTCCTCCTCATTCTGAAGAATGACCAAGACCCTCAATAGCCCACAGCAGACCCCAAATCAGACATTCTTTGAGCTCCAACAGGAGACATCCACCTGTCCTTAACCTGTAGCCCCATTACAATTGACTGCAAGATTACTCAGAAGCATGTGTTCAGATTTTAAAACACATGGTAACTCCAAGGTTGGCTGAGCAGCACCGACGTTGTTTCTGGATCCTGATGCTCAAGGATTCTTATTGGTCTTCATGTTCAAGACTGCTGCAGTCAGCTCTTAACTCCAGAGCATGACTCTGTCGAGGAGTCCAGTGGCATTACCCCAGCCCCTAAGGAGGACAACTGACTGGTGGAGCACAATCTATCCCAATGTCCCATCTTTTTATTGACTAGGAATTTGAGGTGATGTATGCAGGTGGTGTTTACCTTGCTGCGAATGTCAGTTGGCTAATCCCCTGGCCATCCCAAGAGGGCCTATGTATCCCATCCCTTTGATTGAGGTCCCCTTCAATAGAATTTGTATAGACCTCATTGGGTCACTTCTTTGTATTAGCCCTGGTTAATTATGCAATGTGACATCCAGAAGCACACCATAACACCTCAGTACACACTGTTGCAGAAGAACTCTTCAGTATTTTCTGGGACACTGAAGTATTGTCAGTTTTCAGTTTTATCATAAATAGGATACTGAAAGAGATTTTGACTGATCGAAGCAGTGATGTCACACTGTGTGAAATTTGTAAATTGCTGGAGATTAAATCAATTCACACCAGGGTCTATAATCGTCAAACAGATGGCCTGGTCAAGCAGTTTAATCAGACCCTCAGAAATATGTTAGGTGCTGGGAAAATGGCTGGATGGCACTGTTTGCAGTGCCAGAGGTCCCACAATTCTCCATGGGACAGTAAATTAGTAATTGGTCAGAAGCCCTAGGGTATCCTAGACATCAACAACTTGAATTGAAGGAAGGACCTTTGACCAGGAGACAAAGTGATCTAAATTACTCGCCAAAAGGCAAGGAGGTCATGTGATTAATAGGGTAGGTTGACTGTGAGGTCACAATAACAGATATGCATGTTGTGCTCTAAATTACTCGCCAAAAGGCAAGGAGACTTGGAGGTCATGTGATTAATAGGGTAGGTTGACTGTGAGGTCACACTAACAGATATGCATGATGTGCTCCTAATTGACCTCCTCAAACCATGGAGAGAGACAGTGCCTGATGCTCTGGTGATGGTTGGTTTTTTGAGAGAGATGACCTGGTTCTTGAGGTTCATGAAACCTCCTCTTCCACTCCAATCCTCTGTGGCAACCATCTTTCAACAATCCCCAGAAGCACTTGTTGCCCATTTGCAGGAAAAGTTCACAGATATGTTTTCACCCCTAACTGGTCACGCTGACCTCACAGAACACCATACTGAGGCTTCCCCAGGAGTAGGTTTCTGTAGTTACCCACTGCAGTTTGCTTTGACACTAAAAGAAAAGGCCACATTTGATATGCTGTTTGACTGTTTGAACTCAGCTTGGTTTAATTCAAAACTGAACCTAACAAAGGGATACTGGCAGATCCCCCAAATTCCAGCTTCCTGTGAAAAACATCTTTCTTCACTCTGGTTTACCAAGGGGTCATGTTTGTGTTCTTGCTTTTGGAGATCCAGTGATGTTCCAATGATTCATAGAAAAACTCCTCAGGCCATACTGTGCATGTGTCACTGCCTACTCTGATGACACTATCATATATAGCAATGACACACAACTGCACATGCTGGAAGTTCTGAAGGCTATGAGACAAGCTGGGCTCATCGTGAACCCCAGGAAATGGAACAGTTGACCGGTGGATCTATGGTATACATCTTGGGGCACTTGTGTCCCCTAATTGGCGACACTATGGCAATTGAGGCCTGTCTAGACCCAAGACCAAAATGAAGACGAGATGATTCTCGAGACGAGATGTTGGCTAGCTTTTAGGTTTGTGCCTGTTTGGATGTCATCAGCCTTCTGACTGATCTCACTAAATAGGGAGCCAGAGAAGTCTAATGGACAGAGCCGTACTCAAGAGGCTTTTAAACAGATTAAAACGGTCCCCTAAGGGAGCCTGCTGTTGCATTCACTGGACTTTACTCTCCCTTTTGTTGTGTAGATGGAAGTACTGGATGGGGGGGGGGGGGGGGGGGGGGGGCTGTTTTGTCCCAGGTATTGTTGGTGTAGAGCTTGGTGCTGTTCATTATGCTGTTCATTAGTTGTCGATGCGTGAAACCAAGTACAGCACTAAGGAATGCTTCGCCATTATGTGGGTGGTCCTCACCCCTCAATACGACCTGTTGGGATGCCCTTTAACCCTGTCTTCACACCTAATTCCTCTCTCACTACATAAAAGATGCCAATGTGCAGATCACCCAGAACAATTTTGTGCTTCAACCCTTTAAATACAAGGTGGTCTACCTCCCAGGGGCGCAGGTGGTGGTGGCCAATTTCCCGTCTCTCTGAGGTAGGGGCCAGTTGGCTGCAGGCCTGTCTGCTTGGACAGTATTGGCCAATGGGTGTGAGGCAGACATGGAGGGTGGAGGGTTGGGCTATGCTAAAGATATTTTAAGTCCAACGGATCCGCAATGATTCATTAATTAAAACCAACACTGCAAACCTACCAATTAGTTATCTCTTGAGAGCAACTCGTGTGAAGATTGACTAATTAACCAACAAGCTTCAGCTTGTGGAAAAGTTCAAATTTTAATGAGACAATTTTTTACAATTTAACCACTCTTTGAACTCTCTGAAAGAAATCTGTATGAAGTGACAAAAATGGAAAAGCGAAGCTTAATACTGCAGTTGTGTGTTTTCTACCCAGTCATTTTTTCCACTCTGAAGAAAAGAGGCACTCTGAATTTTGGTGTTGATTTTATATGTTAATGTTAACTACTTTCACAGGCAGTCCTACTGACCCCTACACTGCTCTCAGTGAAGTAAAGCAAGTAGCCAGTTGAACATTGTGTAAGGGTGAACAGCTCTGCAGTATTTTAAGGATGTGCAACTTCAGGACTCAGAGTAGAAGTGTACAATCAAGGAAAGAGGGGGCACACATGTTTGATGTGATTACACATTAAAAAACAAATCCAGACACTCTGTAGAACTGCATGTGCTATGTAAAGATGTAAAGAGAGAAATATGCCTGCATATACAACACACCTGTCAAGAAAATTAGCAATTTCTTTAGGGTCCTTGTTTATTGTTTTTATTATTTATTATTATGTCCTGATTATTTATTGTGTCCTTTTCTGTATTGTTGATGTGATTACTACTATTTACTACTGTACACTTACTTCAACCATTTTATCATATAATACCGTGGGATTTCAGAATTGCTATGACATAACCTGCTGTCTTTTTCAGGTTGCCCACATTCAGCGGTGAATGTCACTTTGTTTTCAGCGTCAACCACATGCCCGTCCTTGGATTCCTCATCTTACACATTACCTACACCTCCATCCTGAGCTCCATGCCAGCCTTATTCCTTGGTGCAGTAGAAAAACTACTTGCTTGCTTACTTACTCTTGCTGAATACAAACAAGGGCAGAATGCCACGGGTTGGCTGCTGCCCAGGGTCATAATGCTGTTTAATCACAATAAAAACATAGGCAAAGGAAGGTCCAGCTATGGGCAGGTCCAAACAGGCACAGGCATATGAAAACATAGGCAGACACAGACCAACACAGGCAGACATAGATGAACAGAGGAAGACACAGACTAACAGAGGAAGACAGACGAAAAATGGCATAAGGATTGAGACATCATATGTGTGTGCTCTATTTGAAGTGCTCCCTTCATTGTTGCAAAATTAAATTACCCCTCTAGGTATAATAAAAAAATGAATAAACAGAACAAATACCCATGGACAATGTTAATGGACATTTTAATGTTTTTTGTGAGATACGTGTTACATTATGTGGTTTGCATTCTCAGTTCTGAGAGGTAATGTTGACCTAAAGGTTTTTTGCTGCAAGATATTCCTACTAGGGTCGGGCTGTGCATTACCTCTCATTCCTTATTTCAGGGGAAGGGACAGAAAAACAAACAATTATTCCATTGCAAACCTCCCCCAAAACCAGATTGAACACCCACACCCTTATTATAGACACCTTTGAGTTCTGCTGCACAAAATGCTACATGTCTACAGACCAGGCAAATAAACTCTAAACTCTGCTGGAGTCCTCAGACCTGCTGGGCAGCCGTAGGGCCTACTGGAAACCCCTCAAACCCTGTGTGGGAAGGTGCACAGCAGGCGGCCCAGCTGTTCACCACCTCACAAGAACCCAGCGAGGCAATGATTGGCTTCTGCGCATACAATATGTGACATGTGGATGAGCGGAACAATGTTGTTCAAGCCCTGCCTATAAACGGATGAACACTGCATTGTGGAAGAAGGCTCAGATATGTGAACAGGACTGGCGTAGGAGCCTGTAATATGACAGATGGAAGTAATGCATGGAAGAGAGAAACAAACAAACATTTGGATCCAATATGAAATAATCATGTCGGAGAATCATGACACTGGTGGAGGAGATATCTCTGCTAAATCAGGTATGGTACAGTGTGTGTGCTAAAAATAAAATGTTACCATTCTTTTACCAAGAGAGCAGTGGCAGTCTGCAACAAAACCCTGAAACATCCTGACACCACACAGCTCCTGTTCTCTAGGCTATATCAACATTTCAACATGCAATTATAGCAAAAAGTTCAGCTGAGTTCAGCTGTTGGGTGTAGCACAATGAGTTTTTTTTTGTGGAAGAATACTTTCTCTCTCACACACATACACAGACTTTAATTACCGGTAAGCTCACTAAAAAAATTATCAGTGATTTTCCAATTATGTCAGAGTATTACCATGTTATATCAAAATTAGTATCTTATATAACATGTTGCCTTTCACACAATTTGTCCTCATAGAGCATTTTAAACATTTAGGGCTTTATAAGATTAGCTTGGAATATATTATTGCACATCCCAGCTAGAATCACATGGGAGGAAGGAAGGAAGTGGGGTAGTGCTGGTGGCATTTCCAAGAACTACACCCTTTATTAGAGTCATAAAGCAGATAAAAATCTGGAGGTAGCGTTTGTCCTTTGTATTGGGCATTTATATTAATATAGGCGCATGCGTGCATATGTGTATCTATTTCTGTGGGGAGTGTCTGTGCATGTTGATTGGTGGCAGTCTAATGATTTTGCAACTATGCACCCCACTGATAAGCCCCAGTGAGAACCAAGAAGCACAGGGAAACTCATTTGCTTTGACTGGACATTTTACAAAGCATTAACACTCATTAGGACAATATCCTGTACCATAAGTACTTTTCCAGAATTGGCAAATGGAGCATTTAATTCAGCACCATGGAGAGCTCCTGTGACATGGACAGCTGAGACATAACTATGCCAGCAACAGCCTTGCTTTAGAGAAAGAGCAGGACCGCATGGGAATATAAATGCACAAGTTTTTATTTTAGAGAACTTGGGTCCCTTGGTGTTGCTTATCTGTATTCAGGGTGTTATGTTTAAGCTCTGAAAAAGTATGCAGAAGGATGCTCTCCATCCTGTCATGCATACCAATTTATTAAAACATGTAAATCACAGGATAAAGATGGCAACGGCTCCTGGCAAACTGGGTCAACACCCACATTATTTTTTTTCACTGTTTGTCTAAGAAATTACTCTGAAGCCTACGACATTATGTATAGATAATGGAACATACACAGAATGCATGCAATTTGAACACCCATCGCAAACACTCATCGCAACACAGTGCAAAATGTAAAACATATTCCCTACCAGCTAAATAATATAAATCTCTTTGGGAGGTAAAATACAGTAATATTCAGGTACAAGTATTTATTGATTTTACCCTATCTAACCATCTCTATCTCTGCACAGAATGTTTGAACCAAGCCTCATCTCCACATCCTTAATCTCCAGACGTCTGATCCTTATGCTGAGTGCACTGCAATTTAAAATAACCCACAACCAAAAGTCATATTTTAAAGAAGATAAGTTCCTCTTCTAAAAACGACTTCAGGTCTCATGCAGGAGAAAAGGTGAACACATGCAAAATAATAAAACGCTTCCCGTTTTAATAGCATAGGATATAACTGAATTCTGCATATTCTGACTGCATCTTGTGAACTGAATGTGAAAATCACAAAAGCTGCTCTGTTCAGCTTCAGTTCAGAGTGAAGGAAGAATGAGAAAAACATTGTTTGAGAATGACCCCAATCTCCCCAGGCAAGACGGATTGCAAAAGTAATTTCACAGAAACTCACACGTCTCCTGCTGGTCTGACTGATCTACTTTCATTGCAAAGGACTGGCGCAAACATCACTTTTGCGACATATACGGTAACAGTTTTTCGTAGATGAGGACGACGGTGATGAACCTAATGATGATTAACAGCAGCGCTGAGAAAAGAGCCGCTGTTTACTGCTGTGCTTTCATAGCCGCTCTGTTCACATCTAGTTTTTCTCTAAAATAGGATCAGCGTGTGTTCACCCAAATCCATATGTCAGTACGCACCCTCTCAAACTGGGTGCCTTGAACAGGCTCTTGAATAATTATTGTTCTAAGTAGAAACGAGGATCTAAGAAGCTACAACGATTGAGCGAGAGTTGTCTACACCTCCTCAATTGCTATTTTTTATTAACTAGTTACGGAAATCAAACACACTTTTGTATTTTTGTAAACAAAATAATTTAACGCGATTAGAGCTCGTTGTCATTCACTAATTAACAGAATCCTCAGTTCAGTTCGGCAGGTCAACGTGCCAGCATGTAAGTCAGTGCGTCGCGTTAATCGATAACGTTACTAAAAGTGCCGTAACGCACAAACACGTTACACACGCTTCATGTAACAGCTGCCACACGTTCGCCTGTCTACTTGATTGAAAACACACGCTGAGAACATTTGGACAAATATAACATTTCATCTAAAACTACTATATATGTTACGTTTGTAAAGTTACCGATCGCAGGAAACTCACATCGGTGATTACGACGCTTCCCCTTGTACATGGTCATTCTAAACGGGTCCAGATTGACGACTTGCGGTTCCTTCCTCGCACAAAAAGTAGCTGCTGACAATATCGCCACCTGTTCTCGCCTTGAAATAGATTCGCTCTTCCAAAGGTGAGGAGAACCGAACCATCGTGCCCGTGCAGACGATACCACTGTACTTGTCCGGAAAGGGGTGTTTCTCTGTGTTAGAGGTGTGTTTCTCTGCTAATCGCCGGTGGTTTTGGACCACACTAAAGCTGGGCGTACACTGTACGATATTTTAAATCGTGTACTCAGCTCCAGCTCAAACTGTACGACTAAATCGCAGGGTTTAAAAGTTCACAGCTCACGATTCATATACTCACACTATACGACCCGACGCTCTCATGCGATCTCACGAGGAGCGATTTGAATTTCAAACATGTTTGATATTCTTGCGACGCTGCGATTTCTGATCGGGAGTTGGTCGTGAGGTGTGAATCGCTCCTCGTTTACCTGTGTAAACTATACGATGCACGACACGCGATTGAGCCGAAACTCGGCCCGATCGAAAAATAGTCGCACGAGTGAAAAATCGGCTGAAAATGGGCCAAAAATCGCACAGTGTACGCCCAGCTTTAGTAAGGCTAGGCATAAGCCGTTAAGAGTCGTTAGGGGAACATTTTAGGTTGCTAGAAGGTTGTTGGGTATGTATGCTCTGTGACTTTACTATGGGTTTGGTTGGGTCTGAAGCTGGAGACAGTATTGTCTAACCAGAGTAGCATGTACTTTTGACAGTCCAAACTCACACCGTTCCAAACAAATGCTTTAACAACAGGGTTATAACTCAAAACATTATCATAAATAAGACTCACCTTTAAAATTAAGGACCCGTGTGTGCTACAGTCGTGTCTGCTAAGTCAAACTGAATATGCACACGCCTATGACACACTCCTCAGAGAAGCAGCTATAGCTCCTCATACAAATACACTCTTCTTACTTTATGAGATGGCGTTGCTAAGGGAATAAAGGAAGGGGAATTAATATTGTAGTTATGATGTGCTATTTTTTTGCCCTTTTAGACATGCATGTAGGTGGCGGACGACATGATTTTGACCAGAAATATAAGTGAAAAACAATTGAGCAATATCAAGCTACACTGTATGATATAAGCAAACAAACCCACTCTATACCCTCTCTATACCCACCCTACACACGTTCTACACCCACTCTACACCCACTCTACACCCGCCTCTCTGAAGCTCAGCTCTTAAATGGCTGCGCAGTTTCTCATGTTCTGCTGAAAAACCAGGTCTCTCCTGGACCAGATATTGTATGCAGCATGTGATCCTCTTCAGACGCAGACTAGAATTCAGCTGGCCCTGGTGTTACATCCCAAGTCCTGCAGTTCTCAAGATGGTGACACGGCACAGGCTTTTGAGCCTCAACGGCTACAGCACCAACACTTTCAGCCCATGTTGTTAAAAGGGCGCAACACCAGTTTCTCTGTTAGTCAGTCTTCACAGGAGCATTTCAGAAAGCGTTGTTGACATCATTTTTAGGGCTGAGTAGTAGGACATAAGTGGTTTTAATCACTGTGAGCATTACCACTGTTGATGTTATCACTGTGGCTACCACTACTACCCGCTGTAATCACTGTCATCATGGCTACAGAAAATAAGGTGAATTATTATAATAACATTTGGTTCTACTCATGATTTCAGGTGCTATTTTCCTAACTCTTTTGCACTCCCTGCTGGCTATGTGCTTTAAACACATTTATTTTATTGTGCTTGTCATAAGCCACTGAATTTAGGGCGTTGGCCAGTTTCCTTGCAGGACTTTGGTTTAAATGTAATTTTTCTAATGTATTGTTTAATAATGAATGTGTTTATTTTGTTGCATTGTGCCTTTCTTAATTTAAAAAAGTTAATCATTTAAAAGCCTAATTGCTGTGATATGTATAAAAGTTGTGGTTGGTTAACATTAACCTATTTTTCCTGTTATATCAGTTCCATTTTGCATGTTTTTGCTGATACTTCTTGAAAACCGTTGGAGAGAAATGGACAGTACATGCTGACACTACAATAGTTTTGCTTGTTTTGTTCGTTATTTATTGCTATGTTGAGAACATTATTACTTTTTTGCAAGAAGACTTTGTATATCTGCGACATGAGTCAGAAGACAAATGCAGCCATCAAGATGGAATAAATTGATCAGTGCATCAAGGAAGCGGAAGGTGGATGGTGATGTGAACCAGAAGAATGTGTTACCAGGCACTACACCTGCTGTCTAGCCGCGAGGTCTTACTAGGCAAGAGGGAAATGGCTGGTTTGGAAAGAGACTAGCGCATCGTACCTCAGTAGCAGAACTCGTGTGTCACCCAGTGAAGAAGCAACAGTGGGGAAGGCTCCTGGGAACCATACTACACATACTGCAAGCAGCTGTCCAGCACTATGACAGAAATGCTATGGGAGGGCTAGAATCTGCCACCTATACAACAAGACAATGGCACTAATGACGGCCCATCTGTGAGGCTTTGGATAGATGCCGGCACCGTTATCAGTCAAGAGTCTGAGGCAGGAAGAGAGGACATCGTCCTCAGCACTGAATCGCTGTGACAAAGGACACAGTGCCATGCGGTGGAGGATCTCCATCAGGAGATGTCATGCGAGTGAGCGTGGAGAGACTTGGTGTGCTGGTGGTGTAGAGGGAGGCAATGCAGCCAACCTGAGCCAGTGGGGAACGAGAGAGCCACCCAAAGGAACAACCCGCAGCCTAAACGCCACAGCTTAGAAACAACTGTGCTGTGCACTTGGGGTTAAATGTGGATAGTTTGAGAGACTAGAGAGGTGGGTGAGAAAAGTGCCTCTACCTCTGCTTTCGCCCCCAGCAACACTGGACTTGATCCTATAAGCTGTGACGAGTTCCAACAGCAGCCAAGACACGTAGGTATGGTCCTGGCTCCAGTAGGGACAGAGGCCAGGCAGGACAGGTGTGATGCCGTAAGGGGCCCGGTGCTAAGGCACGGCCTGCCAGCTGGGACAGTTGGGACAGCCTCAGGATGCACGACTGTTGTACCATCTGTGTGAGGATCCGGTATCTGAGCGGTGTGTGTGAAGGCTGCCGGTGCCAGGCTGCCTGGGTAGGACTGGCTCTGGTGGCATGGGGCACTTGCAGCGCCGACATAGGCGAGACACTGAAGCTACCGGCACTCTGCACACTGAGCTGCCACACATATGGGCAACTGCATGAGCTCTGCTGTGATTGTTGCATGACGAGGAATCGAACCAGTGAGGTCACGGCCTGAGTGTGCACCCATTTGAGTTCTTGAGTTTGCTGTGGCTGTGGGGTGACTGACCCTTGATAGGGGAGGAGGCATGGAGTTCACTGGCATATCTTTGAGGCATATTTTTGAGGCATATCTTTGAAGTGTAGCTTTGAGGGATATCTTTGAGACGTGTCTTTAAGGCGTATCTTTGAGGTGTGTCTTTGAGATGTGTCTTTGAGATGTGTCTTTGAGACGTGTCTTTGAGGCATATCTTTGAGGTGTGTCTTTGAGGCGTATCTTTGAGGTGTATCTTTGAGGCATATTTTTGAGGCGTGTCTTTGAGGCGTGTCTTTGAGGCGTATCTTTGAGGTGTATCTTTGAGGCATATCTTTGAGGCGTATCTTTGAGACATATCTTTGAGGCGTATCCTTGAGACGTGTCTTTGAGGCATATCATTGAGATTTATCTTTTTGGTCAGTTGACCAATCTACATTTGTGCTGCTCCATCAGTCACTCTTCTGTTTGTTGTTGCGATATGTGAGCTGTGTTAAACGCCTCATTGTTGCAGTGAAGCAGTTTTCCTGTTTTAATGTCTTCTCTTGTCTTTTCCATGCCAACACTACAGCAGTTTTGATTGGTTTCTTAGTTGGCTTTTCCATGATAAGAGGAGAATGATTACCTTTGTGCAAGAAAGATTACTGTATAGATCTGGGACATGAGAGAGACAGATCGCTCATGAAACCTATTCAAAATGCTTCATGGGTCTATTACCATACAGATATTATTTATAAATGCAGTCTTCTCTTTCTGGATAATGATTAATCTACAATGTAGTACACATTACCACAATGCTATTCACTTTTAAAATTCATATTTATAACAAAATTATTTGCAACTTATTAAATTATTAGAATAGAATTTTCCACATTTACATTCACTGTGACTCAGTATCCAGTATTATCCTGTATCCAGTATTTGGATTCAGAGTCACAGTGAAGGTAAATGTCTAAGGTTGTGGTTTTCCCGGTTTCCTGGGTAGTGTGAGCTGTCTGGACATGCACTTAGCATTTCTAGTTTAAGCTGTGAAAATTGTAAATGTCGTCAAGAGTGCTTCATTAAGTGACAGTCGCGTTGTGGAGCATAATTCCTACTGAGGCACAATCAGACAGACGTTTTTCTTTGTCACATAGCGTGCCTGAAGTGGCTGGGGAAACAGGGCCCAGACAGTCATGACAAAACTGCACAAGAACAGTCATGCATCAATATTATGCCTACATAGCTGTTGTTAAATGATTAACATTGCACGCACAATGAGCAAAAGTATAGTAGGAGTTTGGCTGAGGATGCTATTTATAGGACAATAGGATTACCTTTGAGAGGCTGTAATGTCCATGTCTGCATTCACACCTCCACCAGGTTGTGTTGGAAATAATTCCGTTTTCATCAGTGTTTTAGAGATAACTGTGTCCTTCAGTGTTCCATAGCACTATTCGTTTATATTTTGCATATACACAAAAATATACATTGATTTCTATAATTTTAAAATATTTTTTTCTAAGTTCAAACCTAAAAAAACATTAATTGTATGAAATATGGCTTGTAATGTGTTTTACAGATTGGCGTTTATATAGTCAATTATCAAATATATTTACAATTCTGCTCCACCAGATGCTTGTTAGCAAATTCAGAGCTAGCAAATATACTCAACGTTTAAGACTTGTAGGGGCATTAATAGTACAATCAGATAACAAAGGTTCTGAGATATCAAGTAGATAAACTCAAGCTGCTGTTGAAGGCACAATCTGCTGGACTATAACGGAAGGCCAGACAGGGCACTCTTGCGCTTTTCCTTTTGACTCAGGACATGCAGCACGAGTGCCCCCTGGTGTACTACATTGAAAAATACAGGCCAAAATTCAAGCGCTTCACTTAACATGCAGTCCACCTATCAAAGCCTAAAGCTTTTATCAAGCTCAGTGCATTAATGAAGGGTCGATTCAGGACAGAGCAATATGAACATTACACTGCCTAATCCATTCAGACTGCCTAAAAGCAGTTACGCATGTGTAGTAATGACAAAGTCACTTAACCATGGCGTCATTTTAATGCTGTTACATTACTTTGATTGATTTGCTAAGAGGGAGGTTTTGATTGATTTGCAGAGTTCTTGGCAAGATGTATTGTACACACTCATCAATGGTGATTTGTTATAATCAGTGATGAAGCTTCATGAGGCTGGATGTAAACTCTTCTAGATACTGATAGACAAAAGGCTGAACACAAGAACAGTAACCTAAACAAACCTCTTCTATAACATATCTGTGAACACGCATGATGCCCAACTGATTTTGACATGATGAATTTAAGATTGAACATGTTGACATATTTATTTTTAAGATCACGACCAGATTACAATTCAGTGTATGTGCTACAGTTTTCATTTTCTTTCTCTTTTTCTTTGTCGCTCACACAAACACCCACACACACACCCACACACACATGCACGTACACACACACACAATGCAGCTACACACTCGAGGGCAGCAGAGTGCAGAGAACCACATTATAAAAATATTCATATTTTTTGTGGAATGCTATTCAAACAGTCATTAGAGTCTGACTAATATATTTCAGCAGGGTCTCTACAGCTCCCACAGTCACTCACCCGCACAGATAACCATAATACTGCTGAACACCCCCCCCCCCCCCCCCCCCCCCCCCAACACATGCCACACGGCTCCAAAGAAATAATGGAGCTTCAAATGGCAAAAGCGTCGGCCATGGAATCCTATTTGGAAGGCAGAGACATTTTGATTTCTCTATTCATCTCTAGAGGAAGTAAACTGTCTTCCTTCTCTTACTCTCCCAACATCCCCCCTACTATTATTTCTCCACCCATACCACGACTTGCTTCTATCAAGTAATATGGCTTGTA
This sequence comes from Brachyhypopomus gauderio, assembly GCF_052324685.1. Lineage (NCBI taxonomy): Eukaryota > Metazoa > Chordata > Actinopteri > Gymnotiformes > Hypopomidae > Brachyhypopomus > Brachyhypopomus gauderio. The sequence goes on along the minus strand of NC_135223.1, from coordinate 14,222,129 downwards.
ATGAAACTATTATCTCTATTATTCAGCACAGGACTGATGATATCTGGCATGCTGGCTGCAGGGGGGGTGTGATCAATATGCTGTGCCTGATGGATGGCGTAATATGGCAGTCGGACTGGCATGGTCCCGCCCACTCACCGGGGGAAGGCTGCAGATGCTGGATTTAGGCCAACCGTTCTGTAATAACCTCCTCGTCTCCTACACAGTGAGGGAATTGGAACGCTGTGGGGCTGAGTTATCTAGGATGGCACCCATGTTGCCTCCCTCTTCCAGTGGTTGCCAAACAGGTGCTGACGGCCCTCTCAAAGCGTTGGTTCCAGGCACCCTGCCGGCTGTAAAGATTGACACACTGCTTGTAATGGGTTGCTTCCGTTTGGATATTAATTTGTTTCTTGGGGACAGGCTAAAAACGCACCATGTGCATAACGCAGTATTAATCACAGCCTATGAGAAGCCTTGTGGATTAATTACGCCTGATGAAGAGGGCAACAGAGCAAGCAGAATCGGAGTATAGAACCAGACAGAAACACGGCTTGCCAGATCACATCCAGTACAGAAAGGCACCACTCTACGAACTTTACATGCGTCTGCGTGTCACTGGTGGTCTGGAGATGGAATGAGAGTCAGAGGAGGAGAGGATGAGACAGACATGAGGAAGGAGGACGAGAGAAGGAGAAGAGACACCGAGAGGAAGACGGCGATAACGCACAGAGAGCAGAACAGAGACACGGCCCACCACCTCCCTGGAGGCTCTCGGTCCTCACTGGGTCTCGGACCTTTTCTGGATGTATGCTGACACCTGTGTGCTGGAGCAAACAGACGGCTGCTCTCAGAGCAGCTCGCAGAACAACACGGCCGTGTGGCGGGTCAGGGCAGGGCAGGGCGACCCCGGCCCCCGATCAGCCCTGCAGAGAGCGGCTCAAGGTCACCGCAGCCCATGTGGCCTATTCGGAACAAGGCGTAACAAATACGGATGCGAGTCCGTTTGGGCTGGAGGAGCTTCCTGAAGAGATGTGTCTCCTAAGAGGCTTGGCTGACAAGGGACACAGAGCACCTCGCAAGATGCAGGTTAGCGCTAGACAGGAAGTCAGGCTTCCGCTAATGGAACTGCTAATTGTTACCATGACCTTCATGCTGGTCACGCAGGTCACGCAGGTCAAACTCTGCTCTATGAATGGTGACATCACAATGGTCACGTTTTGACCCCAGCACAACGGGTCACCTGTTATTCAGTACTGGAAATCAGTGTCATACCAGGTGTGAGTTCCTGTGGCTGTTTTGTCTGAAGGGGTGAGCCAGTACTGGTAAAGTGGTGGCAATGGTCAAAATATGATTGAAGAGAATCTCAGCCTGGGGTTATGAGGTTTTGGGAGGAGAGGTGGAATGGATTTGGATGGAGCTGGGGTAGGGCTTGTGGACAGAGGATTATGGTTGGAGATATCTCTCTACTCTCTCTTCATCTGTGTTTTCCTCTCTCTCCCTCAATCTTTCTCTTGCTCTTTTTTCCAGCGTTTCTTATATGTTGCATCTCTGTTCTTTTTAATATTTATTTCCTCATTACTGTACTAATTGTGTAGACTTCAACTGTTACCTGCAACTCACATGAAGCTCAGTGCTGACAGCATTACATATAAACATAAACTACTCGCAAACTATAGTGAAAAACTGTACTACAGCTGTACTTAAACAGAAGTGTTAGATACATTTACCCCCCAAAACATACATGCCAATTCTATGAAAGACAAAATGAATGCAACAAATCTCCTGTTGGGATTATTCAAGTCTGTAGAGGAACCCAAATAAAGTTAATAAAGTTCCCAAATCAACCACATGGTGGCACTAAATGCCTGCTGTGGAATAAGCCCCCTAGCCCAGGCACTCTGCCACATGTCCATACATCTGATGACACGAGCTGTGCAGTCCACTCGCTTTGCCACAATTTCACAATGCAATTAATATTTATTACATCGCCACTTAGGGTATAACAGCCTCCATCATTCTATTTGGAGTCTAAATTTCAGTTGACAGCAGTTTTCAAACTGCTCTGAATGTGAGCGGCCTCATTTTCTCTGGGGATATGAGGTGCATAAATACAGCAGGAGCCCATTAATAACACTGTCAGACAGGTGGTCAGCGAGACGAGGCGAGGCGCGGGGAGGCTTTGTGTCTGTAATAACACGGCCGACCTGCGCCGCTTCCCCACACACCTGGCCAGCGCACCACCATTCAGCTCTGCGTCGCCCTAATGAAAGAACTGCGATGAAGACCTGCGGTCCGCATGCCGGCCCGGCACCACGGTGACAAAAGGCGGTGCGGCAAGGTGAGGAGCCACTTTACCGCGTGTGGTAACTCTCAACCGTCCCAGGGTCCCCGTGGGCGAGCTGGGTCTCGGTCTTGGCAGGCTGCACATGTTCGGTGCGTTTCCAGACACCTGCACTTCAGCCAGGCTCAGTCTTGGAGCTGAGCGCTAGGAGGGTGAGGTGTGGAGGTCATAAAGAGGCCGTCTGTGTGTCTGGAGGAGTTGGGGTGAGTGGTGGGACTGGGAGAGGGACTGGGAGAGGGACTGGGAGAGAGACTGGGAGAGGGACTGGGAGAGGGACTGGGAGAGGGACTGGGAGAGGGACTGGGAGTGGGACTGGGAGAGAGACTGGGAGAGAGACTGGGAGAGGGACTGGGAGTGGGACTGGGAGTGGGACTGGGAGAGGGACTGGGAGAGGGACTGGGAGAGGGACTGGGAGTGGGACTGGGAGTGGGACTGGGAGAGGGACTGGGAGTGGGACTGGGAGAGAGACTGGGAGAGGGACTGGGAGAGAGACTGGGAGAGGGACTGGGAGAGGGACTGGGAGAGAGACTGGGAGAGGGACTGGGAGAGGGACTGGGAGAGAGACTGGGAGAGGGACTGGGAGAGGGACTGGGAGAGAGACTGGGAGAGGGACTGGGAGTGGGACTGGGAGTGGGACTGGGAGAGGGACTGGGAGTGGGACTGGGAGTGGGACTGGGAGTGGGACTGGGAGAGGGACTGGGAGAGGGACTAGGTGAGAGACTGGGAGCGGGCCAGGTGAGCGTCTCCCATGCCGGGCCTCCTCTCATCCATTACTGCTGCCCATTAACAGGCTGGAGATCCCCCCAAGGGCATCGTGCTGCTCAGCTCAGCAAACCCCTGCCAGGACTCACGGCATCTGGCAGCCGGGAGCAGCAGTAGTCCTTTAAACAACAATCAGGACGACAACAACGACAACAATGATGATGATGACCACATCCATTTAAAAATGTCTAACTATAATTAACAAACGAAACAAGGAAAAACCCCAAAAATAACATTTCTGCCATACTCTAAAACTCCCAGAAATAACACGACGGGCCATACTCTAAACACGGGGCAGCTCAGCTGTTTGGGACATTGATATCTTCCGTGGACTTATTTGTGTGTTGCGTGTCCCTTGCAGTGCTGTTAATGTTTTTTCCCCCTAGGAGGATGTCCTCTTGAGGGTCTCCTCTCTTGTGTGGGTGGTGTTCTCTCCCCTAATTACACACATGAAGCTGGAGCAGCGTAAGGAAGGAGTGGACTCCCTGCATTTTTCCAGTGCACTGAGAATCAAAGTGGCACTGTGACACCTCACCGGGTCAGAGTAATTATACGTACGCAGAACTCGGCCACTGGTGCTACAGCGTTGTGCTGTGACTCTTGTAGCAGAGGGTTTAACATGCAGCAAAGCACGAGCAGAAGACGCCAACGCCATGAATGAGAAAGCGGAGTTGATCTGTTTTGCATGAGAGCAAGAAGTCCTTTAAATGTGTCTGTGTACGATTGAATGTGCATGTATACGTATGCATGTTACATTTCACTGACATGCCTGTTGAGCCTGGGAAGTGTGTTCTGTTCTACACCCTATCAAACCCACATCTAGCCTCACACCATACCAAACCCACATATACCCTCACACTGAATGAAACCCACTTCTACCCTCACACCATACCAAACCCACATATACCCTCACACTGAATGAAACCCACTTCTACCCTCACACCATACCAAACCCACTTCTACCCTCACACCATACCAATCACATGACCATTACCTTCAGTGGAAAGGCTAACATCACGGAGCCCACATAGCACCCAAGAGCAGTGCTCCCTTCTCCCACCTACTCTAAAACACCAAGACGTCTCAGTCTTCACATTTGTACTCACATTTGGACCCAGACACATACACTAAATTGCCAAACTTATCCGCTCACCCATCCAAATCATTGGATTCAGGTGTTCCAATCACTTCCATGGCCACAGGTGTATAAAACCAAGCTCCTAGGCATGCAGACGGCTTCTACAAACATTTATGAAATAATGGGTCGCTCTCAGGAGCTCAGTGAATTCCAGAGTGGTGCCGTGATAGGATGCCACCTGTGCAACAAGTCCATTTGTGCTATTATACCAAAGCGGATGCGACACGGCAGCAAATCAGCCACAAAGCTTCATGGGATAGGTTTCTATGGACGAGCAGCTGCATCCAAGCCTTACATCACCAAGCCCAATGCACAGTGTCGGATGCAGTGGTGTAAAGCACACTGCCACTGGCACACTGCCACTTACTCTAGAGCAGTGGAGGCGGGTGACATGTCCAATCACTCTTCTCTGTCTGGCAATCTGATGGACGAATCTGGGTTTGGCGATTGCCAGGAGAATGTAATTTGTATGACTGCATTGTGCCAAGTGTAAAGGTTGGTGGAGGAGGGATTATGGTGTGGGTTGTTTTTAGTTTGGTGGAGGGGGGATTAAAGTGTGGGGTTGTTTTTAGTTTGGCGGAGGAGGGGATGATGGTAAGGGGTTGTTTTTCAGAAGTTGGGCTCAGACCATTAGATCCAGTTAAAGGAACTCTAAATGCTTCAGCATACCAAGATATTTTGGACAAATTCATGTTCCTAAATTTGTGCAACTGTTTGGGGATGGGCACTTCCTGTTCCATCATGACTGCACACCACGCATGTGAGCCAAGCCTTTTTGTCCAACATCAGTGTCCAAACTCACAAAGGCGCTTCTGGAAGAATTGACAAAAAAAATCTCATAAACACACTCCTAAACCTTGTGGAAAGCAGTGATGGCTTAATTACCTTGAAAAATATGATTACTGATTACTCCTTTAAAAAGTAACTTAGTTAAGTTATATATTACTTGATTTTAAAAGTAACTATGTTAGATTACAAGTTACTTTAGTAGTTAGTAACTTTTTTAACAGTAACAATGTATCTCCTGACATTTAAATAATGTAACTCCTGACATTATGTTTGTGTCACTGCATGGTATTATTTGTAAATATATTTGTAAACGTAATACAAGCGAACTATTCACTCAGACAGCTATTTGTTGTGAAACTAAATACCATTACAATTTCAAGGATTTTAAAGTAGGCCACGTTAGCCAAAATTCCAGCACTTTTCAAACCAGGTACACAAAGCAACATTAAAATTCATCAGGTAAATGTTCCTTCCACTGTATTTGAGGCGTATTTCTTTAAACTACCACATATCGTTACGGACAACACTGCACAGAATGACATGAACGTGCTTGCGCTCTCACAGGTTCACGCGCAGCGTGTGAAGTCGAGCGCTACGGTCAGATTCAAAAGTATAACTGAGCCAAGAAGAAAGCAAAAATATATATTTTTACTAAGGAAAATAAAAAGAGTAACGCACAGTTACTTGGATAAGTAACTTTAATCTGATTACTGGACTGGAAATAGTAACTCGTTACATTACTCGTTACTGAAAAAATTGGTAAGAATAAAGTAACGCGTTACTAAGTAAAGCGTTACTGACATCACTAGTGGAAAGCCTCTCCAGAAGAGTTGAATCTATTATAGTTGTAGAGGGTGAGCTGATATCAAACCCTATGAATTAAGAATGGGATGCCACTCAAGTTTATATGTGTGCAAAGGCAGATGAGCGAATACTTTTGGCGATATAGTGCAGGCAACCTCAGCACAGGGCCTGGAAACACAGCTCTAAAGCTGTGACTCGGTGAGGAGCCTGTCTGCTTTGAGAGTCACAGCTCTGCATGAGCCAAACTCAGCCTGAATGGTAACCTAACGAGTGCTTCCCTAAAGCAGGCGGCCTTGCATGCGCTCATGTGTGTTCTCAGCGCTCCAGGCATGTGGGCCACTGCGGGCGCTGTTCAGCTGCTGCTGGAGGCAAACGAGGAGCATCATCAGAGCCGTGTGCAGGGTGAAGACACTAAGGAGGGAAGAAAAACTCGAAGAAAGCAGGTGGAGACAGAGCAGATGAGGGTGGGGCAGATAGAGTTAGAATATGTGGAGAAAAAGTCGGAAGTAGATAGTGAGAAAGAAGCACAGCTGTTTTGTTTAAGTGAGTATGAGACAGAAGCTCTTCTCTTCAGTGTCAGCTGGTCTTTACACACATCCAAAGAACCTAAGGAAATGTCATTTGGAACGGTATGCTTAGTGGTGTAAACGTCTCTCTTACAGTACATCTTTGGGGCTTCACTCCATGTGAGAACCATTTAATAGAAAATGAGATCAGATTTAAAAACCATGTTACTTATTGACTGTGACATTTCCCGCAGTAAGGCAGTGTTTTAGGGGAAAGTGCCAGCCAAATTATAAACAGTATGCAGATTAGTGTACAGGGAGAGGTAACGAATGACCACAGTTGGGCTTGCAGAGTAAACTGGTGTAGATTCTTATATCTGTATTTTGATAATACCATACTGAAAGTCTTCTGTTGGGATTCTATTCTTCTCATACGAGAGATATCGTACCGTTAATTCACATTTCCTTACGGTAGCGAGCCCTGTCGTCAGCAGATAACTGGATGCATTGTACCAACCACAAATGTCTTTCTTTATCTGGACAGAGAGCTGCTGGGGCTGTTGGGATTGAAACCGTCACCTTTCTCCTGATTCTCTTTATTCCACTGCTTACACACACACACACACACACACACACACACACACACACAACTGATATTTACCCAAGGCTTCTTTGGCTCTGGCATGTCTGGGCCCACTTCAAATGGGAAAATACACAGGACAAAACAAACTCTGAGCTCCTACCACCTCATTTTAATTGAAATGAAAAAAGCAGTGTCTCATAAACATGTTGCTGTAGCTAACGTGGATCTTCTGTTTGCACACTGTGCAGAAACACGCCTGGCTTCAAAAACCCACAAAGCACTCATCCTCTCTGCTTGTGCTGTTGCAATAACAATGACATCTCATAAAACATGGTACAGGATCACTGTACATATAACATCCACCCCACCCTCTCTCTCTCTCTCTCTCTCTCTCTCTCTCTCTCTCTCACACACATACACACACACACACACACACATATATATATATATATATATATATATATATATATATATATATATATATATATATATATATTCATTTATTAGAGAGAGAGAGAGAGAGAGAGAGAGAGAGAGAGAGAGAGAGAGAGAGAGAGAGAGAGAGAGAGAGAGAGAGAGAGAGAGAGAGAGAAGAGGCCTTTTAAATCACCTTGTCTTGGTATTGAGCTGGAACCTGTCGATACAAACCCCAGAAACATCCCTAGGCTGTGTGTGCAGATGCTCATTCATTCATTGTGGAAGCCTGGGTGATTTCACAGGCACTGCTGTCCAACACAAGCACACAGCAGACCGGCCTGTTTTTGCCAAGCCTCTCTCCCCAGCACCCGGCACAGCCGCCTGGGTAAAGTGAGATGGATTAGCTGTATGCTCTCTTTGACAGGTCAAACACACTAATTCTCTGATTAGATATTTGGGCTCTTTCACAGGGAAATACTAAGCAGTAAATCAGCCTTCCAGCCAATGGCAGGGTCCTAACAATCAGAACTAACAACAGAAATGTGCTTATGTGTAGTGTAGTCACAGACACTGTAAGGCTCTGAAATCTGTATAGTCCTAAAGAATACGATTAGGGTTTGGTATGACTGACTGAAATGTACAGCAGTGTGAGTGAATGTGCATTTGTTTGTCTTTATTAGAATGACGTGTATTTGGATGCAGACGTAGACGCCACTAGTAAAAATGAGGAATGTGTAGGGCGACGTCCAGTGATCCGGTATAGGAACAGGGTGTTCTGTCTCCATCCGGAACATTCTGGTTTCTAATGTCGCTTGTATTGTAGCACGCGAAATGTTCTGTTTCTGGTTGCAAAGCACACGCTTTGATGCTCTGATGAAGGACTGTCTATCCCCTCTGTATTCTTGATGTCGGTACAAACAATTTCTGTGAGAGACTTTTCTTACAGAATGTATGTCGCGATCGATAAAGCGGTGGAATAAAATTCATAAATGGGTCATCTTGCAGTGAGATGCACGCTTATGAAACAGCGGCGGATGGAAGATTTTCCAACGCAACAAGCGTCAACCCAAACTACCCTATCACCATCCCAGATCTGATTGAAAACATCTCACTTCTTTTGCATGGTAATAGATAATCAATTTGAGGCATTACTCTGGCAAAGGTAGCAGCCTTGCACAGATTGCGCCTTGATTACAAGAACCTTCCCCTGGCGGACGCTCCTCTTGCGTGTCTGGGCGCGGCTCCTGGCAGTGAAGTCGCTCTGGCGGTGCGGGGCCACGGGCTCGCTGAGGCAGCCCAAGGGGAACAGAGTGATGAGGACACTGTTTATTCAGCAGCCACCTCGCTGATCACAGGCTGATTAATGAGCACACAGACGCCGCTGCCCGGGACGCATTCTAATCACCCGCAAGGACGATGAGTGGCACGGACCGGCACGCGCGCACATGAGCCCCGGGGAAAACAAACACACCACGGCTCCTGCGCGAGAGGCCTCGCGAGGCGCCGTGAGCTGCGGGTTTGGGGCGGCCGTTTCAGGCCAGGAGACTCGGACGGACACGGAGGGGTGTAAGGTTGAAAACAGAGTCAAAACCTCATCAGTGTAATGAGGTTTAACTATTTTTCAGATTGTAAATGAGCTGTTTGTCAACAAGTTAATATTATTAAAATGACAATAGTTGAATTCCATAGACCGCAGCTAAATTCTAAATTATGAGAGTGTTTTAGCAATAGAGGATCTCTGCAAAAGGTGCAAAACTGGTAGCAGTGTGTGGAGGTGTGATATTTGAACAGTGTGTGGAGGTGTGATATTGGAACAGTGTGTGGAGCTGTAGTATTGCAACAGTTTCATTACTTCTTTCATCCCAATCACATTTGCATACACATGTGTACATGTACACACACACACACACACACACACGCACAGTGCATTTATATTACGTTTCCCTAATGCATTTGTAGTTATGGATAAACCATGTGAGGATTAGGTATACACTGGTGCAGCGGTGTGCAGTTAATACGTGTGTATCAATTTAGACAGCAGTTTGATGAAAGGTGCAGATCACAGATCACTTATGTACATTGGCTTGTTGAGAAAGACGAGCTTTCGCTGCAACGTGCTAAACAAGTTTAAATACTAGGGGAGCTGACATGGTCTGAATAGGAGCAGCGTAAGCATCCCTGGGAAGTGGGTAATTAAACATTCTTTAAGCAACATTGAGAGGAAGAAAGTCGTCTACATCTGCTTACAACTTGCAAGAATTAGTCACATACCTGACATATACACAAACATGTCACAAACATGTACTATGGAAAAGCATTTGATACACATACATCTTCAGAACGTCCACTATACATAGCACTACCCAGTATAGTTGGCATGTAGTTCATAAGTGAATGCACAGGTATTAAGACACTCCACTTTGAAGAGTGACTGCACATGAAATTGCACGCGCGCACAACCACCCACACACCCCACCCCCACGCACCCACCAAGCACCTTAAGTGAGTAGAACTCCACCAGAGACCAAAAGAAAAAAAGAAAAAAAAAAGGAAAACGTCAGGAAGTGAGAGGAAGGTGCACTAAAAGCATTTCCAGCAACCAGATGAAGACATTCCTATTCACCCTGGTCGCGTTTTAATACAAGCACGTGATGCTACTTGACGGGGCCTTCACATGTTCAATGTGTCACTTAAATGTATCATTTCAGGCTGATGATTTTCACACCGCGGCAGGGGCGGGAGGCACTCGGAGCGGCACACAGTGGTAATAGAAGTGCCTGCAACAGGTGGATATCTTGCCATTTTCCACTGAGAGAGCAGATTAATGACCTGACCTTTCATTTCAGCGGAACCCGTAGTGAGTGAAGGAAATGGAGGGGAAACAGAGAGTGGGAAATTGAGAAGAGGGTGAGAGAAAGGAAAGGAAAAAAAAACACAAGGAGAGAGAATAGTGTGGAACAGAATGGGCAGTGGAGAAATAGAGGGAAGCTTTTCAAAGAGAGAAGACACTGGGAGTGATGGACCTTTAGGGGGGAGACGGAAGGTCTATGAAGGGCTGTGATTGATCCCCCTGTTGGCTCCTGTGGTCTGGGTTTAGTGTAGCTGTTCTCAGGGTTGTGATTGTTTTCCGCGTGTGATTACACCATCCATGCATCACGTTGCTCCACAACGATGATCGATTGCAGAGTTATAGCTACAGCAATCCACTTAGCATAGATTTTTAATCGGAATCACTCAGTTATTTATGTCTCTAATTCCAGTCCGCATCATCTGAAGGAAGCCACGGCTGATCCATCTCTCTTTCTCCCGCAGTCTGAGAGGCTAATGTACCTCGTCTGTTCCAGCCAGATATGCTACATGAAGTGCTCACAGATAACCGTGACCGTTCAGCCTACGCACAGCACCATGCTGCCGCGCAACACGTATCCTGGATCTTCTAGTTGATAATTCATGCAAGTTGTTTTCTTTCTGGACTAGTGTGGTTCCACTGACTACAGTGACCTGCTAGCAATATGGATCATTTATTCTAATTACCGAGATCCTGCTGAAACCAGTTGGAATGTGGGTTGCGTATGTATGATGTTAGCACCGACGATCTTCCGCTGGGGCTTCTGTATCCTGCAGCCACGCTAATAGCCTCCTAGCAGAACGTCTCTCTGGAGACGTCGTTAGCACTAGGAGCCTGTCCACTGCTGCGGGCGCGTGCCTCTCTGAGGCCGGACAGCCGCCACAGTGCGCTGCGTTATCGCTCTCCCGTCCTCACCGTTAGGTCCCGGGCAACACGGCGCCTGGTCTCCTTATGTCAATCAAACTCCTGCATTGGCCCCTGGGTACAGATCAAGCTCTTCGGCATGCGGTTCAGCAGGCTTTAAAAGCCGAGAGTCAGCCGTAGCACGGTCGCTCAGTGCGGGCAAGAGTAGTGTCATAGCTGGATGTTAGAAAGTTTGTAGTTGTAGTTTACAGAACAAATATTCTCTCAGCATTTTCACACGAGGGGCGTCTTACTACCGATGCCAATCTTACTTTTATCATTTTATTAAAAATGTCGTTGGTAATATCGTTGTCTTAACGTTCCTGTAACGCTGGGGTGCAGTGTGAAGGACGAGACACGGATCCTTGCATACGCAGCCAACGTCACTGCTTTATTAACGTTTGTGTTGCGCAATACGCGCACAGAAAACACTGAAACTCACACACATGCAACGTGCAAACTAAAGACAACGACAAGCACACGACACTGCGCGAACGCACATTAAATAGACAAACTACATGAGCCCCGAGTGATTACGAGACGGGCCACAGGTGGGACGAATGAACACACGCAGACACAACCACACCCACGAGGAGCCACAGACGCAGACGGCAAGACGCAGACGACGTAGACACGCCCACAGGGAGGGGTCCGGAGCTGTTCCGTGACAGTTCCTCTACAAATTCTTAATACTGTCTTCAAACACTTGAAATATTATGCAATGTGATGTATTAAAATGGTGAAATATATTCATTAAAATCTTATTTTAAATAAAAATAAATAAGAACAGCTTATACCAAATAAGATTTATTTCTTAAAACCGAAAAAAGCTGCATCAGAAAAAATTCATTAGAATATAGTGCCTTTCAAGATAGCTTTACAATTAGCACAGGTACAAGCTTTCACAACCAATGTTTCACAACCAGTTACACACAGCGTCCCCTCCACCAGAGTCCACAGTCCCCTGGGGGACTGAATCAGGTGCAGGAAGGGGAGAGAGGCCATCCAGAACAGAGCACCATCCACCACTGGTGATGGACAGACACACATCCATTCACACTCAGACAACTGTTTATTAGACGTGGAGAGACAGTCCTACAAACACAAACACACTGAATTTTGTAGGAACAGCCGATTTATTTAACCTCCATGTTTCGGAACTGTGGGAGGAAACCCATGCAGACACGGGAAGAACATGGAAATTCCACTCAGATATGGACTTGAACCCAAGACCCCAGCGCTCCGAGGCGAATGTGTTTCGGGAGACCATGGTGTATCATTACAGATGGACATTACGATCTGAGACACAGCCTTGACACTCGAGTTCTATGGGCATAGCTCACAGTGCTGGACAGCATGGGTAACGGTACAGCATGGGTAATGGTGCAGCATCTGTAATGGTACAGCAAATGTAATGATTTTTCAAGCTACTAGGCAGTCCACCAGACGGCCCATGTTTTTGCTCTAAACAAGCCCCCGGTATGTCTGCACTAGGTATTCAGTGTTCTTAATGGTTTAGTTCAAACATTTTTGACAGCTGTGATGAATTGGAAATGTGGACCCTGAGGGTTAAGAAAGACTACTGGGTTAAGAATTCACTATTGGGGTAGTGAATTAAACAAGCCGTACACAGAGGTGCTTTGAAGCAGCTGCCCCTGGTGTCTTCAGTGGCGCCACCTGTGGTCATAAAAAAGCTGCACGTTGGCCAGATACAAGAAACATCAAACACTGGTTTGGATTTTTAGAGGGCGAAGCAACTCTATCATCAGAAGGGCTCAAAGGTTTTTAGATAAAAAGTGTATGTGGCTGTCAGCATTGCTAACATTAACATGGATGGTCCAGTTTGAAAAGGAAAATAAATAAGTATAATCACCTTGCAGCTTGCGTGAGTTGGCTTGTATGGGTGAGCTTGCTAAAGTTACAGGACCTACAGGACCAACCATTCTGACAGTAAATGTGACAGTCATGTGATTGTCAGATGTGTACAATAAAAGCCAACTGGGGTGGCTACAACAATGGCGTCAAATGATTGTATCCTCAGAGCACATTTTGTTCACCAAGTGTTGATTGAAATCTCCTTGAACACTCCCTGCGTGTGCGTGCGCTGATCAGATTGATCTGCCTAAGGGAGCAGCATACAGAACTGATGATTTCACAAGATCTTTTTCCATGAGATTTTGGCAATAATGTTTCCACCAGAGAAACATAAACATACCTTAATTCTAGCCTACACAATTTATTCATGTATATGTAATATATATATGTGAGTTTTTTTCAACGGGCATATGAGGACTCCCTTTTTAACTAAATATCTGAACGTTCATTGATTCTACTGAATGTGCAAATTCATGCTGTGAAAAGCACTTCATTAAAAATGTAAAAAAAAAAAATTAAAATAGATGTTATGCCAATTTTTTATTCCTATGAAGAGAAGAGGCTGAATTTTTCTCTTTCGGTCCATACCCCATATCAGAACTTTTATGAGTGTCCTCATGTTCAATAGGAATATAACATCAATTTATTTTATATAATAACTATATAAGTTATTGTACAGTACATCTGACTGCACACTGGTATAAATAAATAACTCCAGCCCAGTATCAAATGTGTAACACAGAGTGAACAGAGGCATATGCAGAGATGATGGGCATTTATTCAAGAGAAATCCAAGCTCATGAACATCCAGAATGTAGTGTAACAAATCAGAGGGAAACTAGAAACGCAGAAGCCAAAACAGTATTAACTTGAACTCTACAACAAGAAGACTGGCGTACAGCTAGAGCACGGAGAAGATAACAAACAGTGATCCACTATGACAGGAAGACCACACACACACACACACACACACACACACACACACACACACACACACACACACACACACACACACACACACACACACACAACAATGAGGGGTAAACAAGACACAGGTGAACACAATGATGAAGGGCGGGACTCTACAAATCACAGGGTATGGGCAGAGAAAACCATAGGACTAAAACATAAACAAAAACAAAACCAAGCATTATTGGAAACGTGACGATGTGGGGGGAAGTAAAAATGTAGACGGACCAACACAGCTGAAGTGAATAGTCAATTACAGTTTTTTGCAGTTGCTAAGACCTAATAACTAATACTTATAACACAGTTTTGGGAACAACTCATCTATTGACCTGGTGCAATAAACCTTAAGCACATTGTCTGCCTTACACTCATTTAGCAATTCTAAAACACACTTTTTGCAAAACATGACACATAGTTCCCTACATTAGACACAACATTCAAAACTGAAATCCATGTTTTTTCCTTTGGATAACAGGTGAAAATACTTCTAGTTAAGTTTTACAAATCTTTAGTAATCACAGCCTGAGCCCTGTAAAGAGGATAGAAGTTGCATATCTTGGATTGCACTACAATAGAGTCCAATACTGCGCAGAGATGATGAGGAAGTGGATGAGAATAAGGAAGATCACAAGCAACCATAACAGATGAGATCAGAGTCACTTTAGTTGACCATGTGGTCAACCATGCACTGAGTTTTCTGGAGGCAAACAGCCCAGCCTAATCTGTGTTGCTATACTGCAGCGTCATCCGGACATTTCAAAATGAGAATAGGTAATTAGACTTATGGTCTATACCATGCTACCGAACTCACAGAACAGAACTATGTGTACCACTGTAGTACCATATCAGTAGTTGCATTACAGTAACTTACAGTAAAGTTTGATTTCATGCTGATACAGTAAAACGTTCACATCATATTTTGCAGAACGGCTAGACTACTCCTTGATGGGGACTCTCCAGAACACAAAGAGACCATCACCAACATGCTCAGAGCAAACAATAGTTTACATTTACAATAACTTCAACAGCACATAATTACTGACATCATCACCTTCAGCAACATCCATTCAGGGAGCCTCTTCGCACTGGGCCAGTGACAGTGTGAAACAAGGGTGCTATGAATATATGAAGTACTGATACTGATACTTTACTCCAGTGTCCTGTGCCACACATTTATGAATACTTTATGCCTATTTCATAGTGTCATACAATACTGTAATGAACATCACAGGACACCGTGCCATTGTCTCTGGGTATGTCAACATCACAATGTGTGCAGCCATTTGCCATCATGTCACTCTTGGTCCTTACAAAAGTACCCACATCATCACATTCCTCAACACAGAGCACAACATACTCTCTCTCCATCACTACAGAGATGGACCAGATCAGTCCAGATTTGCTGTTTCCACCAGGCTGCTCAAGTAGAAAACTGGTCCACAGATCACCCATGATTTATTGTGCTTCACCTCCACCATACTCTCCATTCCTCAGACCTATTGAATTATATTCGGCATGGAGGTGGTCGCCAGCCCCACCATCGCGTATCCCTTCTCCAAGTGATGGAGGAAGCTTGTGGCAACGTTGACGGAGGAGCATGCCTGGGGTTGATGCATCACTCCAGAAGGTTCTTCCCCCGCGGTCTGTTCAGAGATGACATTGAGATCTTGTAGCAAGATGCAAACACAAGACAAGATTGACCCTAATGTTGTATTTGTGAATAAACATGTTTATGCCAGTACTTTGACAAATCTTTACAGCAGATACATGGATCAAACAAAAACATGGATAGTAGTGTTTTCCATTTGTCACACCAGTGTGTAGTTGTCATATAGGAAAGGCTGTTTATCTTGACATTTGTGTGTAGAGTTTGAATGCAAAAATACAATTTTGGCAAGAGTTTAAACAGTTTTGGATGAAGTGTTTGCTTTCCCAAAAGTGTAAGATGTTTTTTGTGTGCTGTGTTTGTGGCTTTGGTTGCTGTGTGTTAAGTTTTGACAAAAGGCATAATTTCAGAAATTGGGTCTTAGTGACTACAAAAAAACTATAATGCCCATGC
>NC_135223.1:14161153-14198653 GCF_052324685.1 Brachyhypopomus gauderio | reverse complement strand
TCTCTGAGATGCTCCCAACAACTGAGAAAGAAGAGAGATGCACTTTATCGTGCTGGTGCAGAGGCACAGATGATGCTATCTGCAGCGCTTGACTAGATTCCATTAAACACGGCCCTGCTCAGTACATACGCACAGGAAAGCAGGTCTTTGGAGCATGTGTAGAGAGGGAAGGAGATTGAGAGAGGGAGAGTGAGAGAAAAAGAGAGAGAAGGGACATGAGAAAGGGACGGGAGAGAAAAAGAAGGAGGGAGAAAATGGAAAAGAGAGAAAGAAGGGATGTGAATGAGGGAATGGCGGGAACGAGAAGGAGAGCGGCAGGGAAAGAAGGAGGGAGAGAAAAGATGTGAGAGAGGGACAGGAAAAGAGGAGGGAGAAAGGGAAAGAGAGAGGGAAAGAGGGAAATAGAGCGAGAGAGTGAGATAAAGAGTGAGAGGGGAGAAAGAAAGGAAAGTGGGAGAGTGAGTGAAGAAGTACAAGAGAGACAGAGAGAGGAATGGGAGTGAGAGAGGAGGGAGAGAGAGACAACGAGGGAGAAAAAAGGAGAGAGAGGGAGGGAGGTACATGCCTGCTCTACTGAAAGCATTAGACTTCATCAGTCAGCAGGAGAGCCTATCAACCCACTACCACATTAGCCTACAGGCTGCGAGTTTATGCTGGGCTGAGATTAGCAGAGAGGCCAGGATCATAGATCTGCCTGTGTGCCCTGCTGACAGGGCCCAGAGACAGAGCAGGACGAGGAGATGTGCTGTGCCACTCTGGGGGTGCTTCCTGCGGCCTGGTCCAATTTCAGGACAACTCACAAACATGCCCACAGGCACCACGGCAGCGTACATATGCAAATATAGTCCTCCACACGAGGTGCCTCCACACTGAAGCCTGGCTCACAACACATAAACACACGTCTGCATTATGCAAGATTAGAAATCTAGCACGTCTCTTTCATCAGACACGGTTTCAGACGCTGCTCGAAAATGGTTCACTCCTCCAAGGCCCCAAGTCCCTGCGCTCCAAAGGCCTTCTAATAAAGGCATTTTTACATAATTAAAAATCTTGAATAATAAATAAAGAATTGTTTCTTCATGCCTTGAACTTGCATTCCAAGAAAGCAGTACATTAATTTTTAATTATTCTCTTAAGTAGGCTGAGTGCATAATGAGACACCAGATAAAGGACGCGTAATGTCTAGTATCTCCTTTTATCAACTGTGTGCCTCCGCCGAGGTCACAAGTTTGAGGAAGTGGAATATCTTCGCTCCGCCTCTGCTTCTCAAGGGGGTGGACCAAGACAACCTCTCACCACCCATTGCAAATGCAGAGATCTGCTGTTTGTAGCCTGCAGGATACGTATGTATTCAGAAGCCTTTAAAACGTTCAAGCCATGCAGGTCTCCCCTGGGCTGTTTGCAAGGAAAGAATCAGACATTACTCTGTTCAGAAATACTGGCAAAGAGTCTGCAGACATGAATTCTGGGACAAAACTCACATAGTATACTGATCTAGCCGTTGCGTTCCCAATACAGTTTTCAAACAGTGACACCTATTTTCTACACAATCACAGGCCCACAGCTACAGGCGTCACACCCCCAGGTTTCCTCATGGAAAAGTGCTGTAAAGCAGTGATCACAAGCACACAAAAAAAATCAAACCCATTCTAAATGAAAAGCAGGCAGCAGGCGACGTGAGCTGCTCCAAACAACACAGCGAGTCCAACGCAAGCCCAACTCAAGCCCAACACTCACCCAGTGGCTGTCCCGCGATGACGCGAGCGTTCTCTCCCGCCACGGCGGCGCGAGCGTTGCGCTCGCTCATGTACTGCACGAAGGCGTAGCCCTTGTGCACGGAGCAGCCCACGATCTTGCCGTACTTGGCGAAGATGACCTCGATGTCGGCCTTCTTGACGATGGCGGTGTTGAGGTTGCCGATGAAGACTCTGGAGTTGAGCGAGCGGGGGTCATTCTTGTTGGTCACGTTACTGGTCTGACTCTTCCCGGTCATCCTCCTCTGCTGTGGACCCTGAAGTGCAGAGACAGGAGCACGCACTCTCAGAGACCACGCCAGCCACAGAACACTGAGAACATCCTGCTGAGACCTTGAAACGAACTCAATGAGTTCTGCTGCTATTTAAATGAATGACTGCAGCTAAATTTCAATTACGAACTGATAGTATCCAAATGAAAAGTTCATCTGTACTGTACAGGGGTTATTTGAGAAGACTTATTAAGCCTTCATATTGTGAATGTAGATTCTCTTCCAGCTCAATGAATTGAATACCGTATTTCATAATGATAGTCACTCACTTAAGTTAAACTCTAGTTTTCTTAACCTTTTCAATACTACTGACTCTAAAATATTACTGAAAAATGCGGAGTTCATGTGGGGGATATTTTGTCTTTCAGAATTCTGCCAAACCTGTGTTTATGATTGTATGCAGCCCATGGCCGTTCTATTTTCCAAGTTACTGGATGCGATTTTCATCATCAGACATGATTGTTATTCTCTGATCATTCTCATGAAATGTTCATTATTTATTTTGCCTTCCTCGTGTTTTTCCCTCACGTCCACTCTCGCTGCCCCTTCACAGCTAGCTGCTCTGACAGGCGCAGGGGGGCAGCACGCCTGCACCAGGGCTGGACGGAGCCGCAACTGTTTGATGGGGATAGTGGATTTTCACACAGTTCCAGGGAGAAGGTGAGTGAGAAAAGACAAAGGAGAGAGAATGAGAAAGAAATAGACAGAGAGAAAAAAGCTACAGAAAAACAAGAAACTGAGAAAGAGCCAGGAATGCAGAGACAGAAAAGTAGAGAGAGAGAGAGAGAGAGAGAGAGATAAAAGTTGATGTTAAGCTGACAGTATTCTTCCTCTGCTTTCTTGCTAAGTGTTTATGGCATTGCCCCACACTGAGGAACAGCAGGCTCACCAGAGCCAGGGAGCCCCTGCTATGAGCTGACAACTAACCTCTAACTGGGTGTCATCCAAACCCCACAGACACTCTCAGTAAATGTGGCTGACACTCTGACTACTATTGTCAGAGACAAGGATGTATTAGGGTCTGTCTCTCATAGTGACAACAACCTGCTCTCATCAGACACACACGCACACATCTCACATACAAACACCTACAAACACCTACACACACACACACACACACACACACACACACACACACACACACACACACACACACACACACACACACAGTCTTGTATTACCATCTCTGTGGGATATTTTCACTGAGTAGTGTTTTGCTTTAGTAATTCTGTGCCTATATCTACACTTGGTCTTAGTCTTCACTTCTTATATACTTCTTATATACTGCTTAGACTTAACAGAGAACACATAGCTCAG
This sequence comes from Brachyhypopomus gauderio, assembly GCF_052324685.1. Lineage (NCBI taxonomy): Eukaryota > Metazoa > Chordata > Actinopteri > Gymnotiformes > Hypopomidae > Brachyhypopomus > Brachyhypopomus gauderio. The sequence goes on along the minus strand of NC_135223.1, from coordinate 14,195,310 downwards.
CCCCTTCAAATACAGCTTCTCAGCAGCATTTAAACGTTCCTATTTATTTATCAGCGAATGCAACATTTACATCATCTAATAAAACATTATTTAAGTCTTTTATTGCTGGCCTGCTGCAGCAGTGTCCCTGAGACATGGAGATTACATCTATTTAGCTTTTACACTGAATGCCTGAATAATGGATCCAATACCCAGTAAATAGGATTAGTTGCCAAGGTAACACACATTCCGTAGAAATGCTATTGGCTGCACACTCACACGCTCAGTCACTCATGGAGACAGAAATTGAAAAATAAAATTTGCCCTGTTGTCCGCACTCTGTCCGCTCCCTTGAGCTCATAGCTGGAGTGGCCTCTGAATGTCTCTCTCTCTGTCTCTCTCTCTCTGTCTTTCCCTCCTGTGAGGATTATTCCCCTCAACACAAATAACCCTTTACACCATCAACTGTCAACTTCTCATGTGTTTCATAAGATTAATACAACACAGACTCACACATACATACACACACTCATTTTCTCTTGCTTTGTAAGTCATTCAACATGATTTTATTTGACACAATTTTAATCCTTAATGTAGACTCTTAACGATTTACAATTTGCAAAGAATATCAATGTAGATGAATAAGAAGATCACAGCATGGCCTAACATGGTTATAAAATATGGATAAAATGTCTTTTCACTTAATAATGTCCAAATTAGATTAAAGCACCATATTTAAAGCTGCATGGTCATTTTGGAGGACATGGGTCAGTCAGTGCCCCCCCCCCCCCCCCCCCCCCCTCTAAACTCTACCCAAATTCGATCGGGTTTAGCGGTGTAATAAGCAGCCTGCTGTTATTTAGGGTCTCTTACTGACATACGTATTGATGGTGGTGGACAGAGAGGTGAGAACATTCGCAAATCAGTGGAGATGTGTTAAATTGCCTCTCTCGTCAGATAAATCACTTTTGTCGAGAGTTCGCGCGAGAGTTTGCTCCACCCCTCCTCTTCCTCCACCCCCTCCCACAGCCTCTGTGTCTCACTTTAGGTGTTCATTTTTTTCAAGGTAATTGATTTCATCTCTACCACTCCCGCAACCACTGCTGTTTACTTAATTTACAGTCCTTGTAATGTGTGTGTGTGTGTGTGTGTGTGCAAACCAATGTCACACACACATACATCTATCCACACCCAATGTCAGCGCACCACAGGAAGCATCTCTCTCTCTCCCAGCACAGCGCACATTTGGCTTAGGGGGGAGGGAGGGGGTGGACTATAATGTCACAGTGACATGACGATATGGCTTCGTCGTCTGGGCTGCACACCAGACAAGCCAACGCTGATCTGAAAGGTTTCACCAGTCCTACTGCAACACTGTGCTTTTTTGCACTGTTTTTTCCCCAAAGGCTGCATGCATTTACCGGGCAGCCTCCAAGGCCTCACTGACGAGTGGATCTGCGGAGTGCACCAGTCAATCGATGGGGCGCCATGTGGGACCGCCGTCCACCTCAGCTGGGTGAAAGATGGTGTCCGCTGCAGAGCTCTGAATGACGGGGAGGTGAGGGTGTTGTGGGGGGGGGGGGGCATGCGGCAGGCGTTCCCCGCGGTCAAGCAGGACGGTACTGCGGTGCTGCTGGCAGACCGGGCCTTGAGAAACGCCAACAAGCAGCAGCGTGTAGGAGGGTGGTTAGAGGCAGGCGTCAGCAGTTTAAAGAGCCCTGCCTGTGGCTTCATTAACATGGACAGGAAAACTCCCCCGGTCGGACCTCCTTCGTGATTTCCAAGTCTGCGAGCACACCTCCGCAGCACAGCAGAGACGCCGGCCCAGAGCAAACCGCTGTGGCAGGACGCCAGGAAGGGCCCGCGGCCCCAGACAGCAGGGAGACGGTGATCCACACCCATGTTGGATCAGCATTGCTGGAACAGGCCCGCCAGTGGAACGAGACGCGGCGTTTAAAGTTGCTGTACTATTAAAGGAAGAAAAGATCCCACAGGATCACCTCTCTCACCCTTCTAACTTCTTGACTTCTTGACAATATTTCCTGTTGACCACAATCTGCTGGCATAGAGCAATGAGAATACCTGCTGTTGGATGTGTGGATGTTTTTGTGTGCGTGCATGTGTGTGTGTGTGTGTGTGTGTGTGTGTGTGTGTGCATGCCCTGCAGAAGAACCTTTTGGAATAACACCGCCTTATCACAGCTCGTCATTCATCCGCGTGCTGCATCAGTCAAGTCTCCGGCACCAGCAGGCTCTCCCCTCACCTGGAGCAAATTTCATTTCACTAGAAAATTGCTTCTTGTTCACGGCCACCTTCCTCCTCCTCCTCTTCCTCTTTTTCTGCCTTGCCCATTTGGTGGTCTGCACTAAATTCCGCACTCATTGTAGTGCCTTCAGCAGTAATCCAATTAACCAGGAAGCAAATGAAGTTGTCCCTCATTCTGGAACTGCAGTCACCTGTTCTGAGGGAACAGGAAGGTGGGGGGGGGGGGGGGGGGGACCACGATGGCACACCTGTTGCAGCAGCACCTTTAATTGCTTGAAAAAAATCCCTTGTCCGAGGAAGACAGGCGGACACATTTCCGCCGACAAGCTTTAATTGCCTTCACTGGTGCAGTGGCATGTTATTTACGTTAATCTCTGTAAACGCCAGCACGGAAGGGGATCAATCTCTCCTTACATGTGGACCAGAGTGGGGGTGGTTACCATGTGACAGAAAACTCGTCCTCCTCTCCAAGACACAGATGTTCACCAGTGAAGCAGGACGCTCCGCTATGACACAGCCGAGCGAGGGTGAAGATCAGCCAAGCTTTGCGATGATGTGAAGGGCAGAGACCCCCCCAACCTGCGCTGGACGTCCGGCGCTCACGTCAGTGAGCCGGCTCTTTGACCCCAGCTCCTCCCCTCTCCCTCTGCCCACGTGTTGCCCCCGGGGCAGGGGCGCGTCTCCCTGGCCTCGCTTCAGTTCCTTCTTCAGCCCCAGCACAGGGGCAGCAGCGCAAGTCGCTCCTTGTCGCCCGTGAAAAGCCTGGAAATCACGCGCTGGCCCATGCCAGCTGCTCCTGGCACTGCTAGCATCCATCAGCTAGCATGCACATGACAGCAGCTGAGCCTGGCTGTCTTAGTCATCACACACTCGAGGACACCGTACTTAAAACTACAATCAATGCCAAAACAACGATAATAATAATCAGCATTTCCACTCAGGGTAGAGTTTGATGAATATGGCCCATCGCCATGCTTCCACAGAGTTTTACATCCAGAAACCCAAAGGGCTACAGTGGACCAAAGCTTTTGTTCCAACAAATCAGCACATGATTCAGCTAATTAAAGTTTTGGCTGATGACAATTATAGCCTGATCAACTGAATCAGACCCGCTACCGGCTGACGCTGACAAAATGTCTGGACGCACATTGACTCTTCATACCGGCTCTAAGGAAATTATCTATGACCGTGGTGTCAATGCTGTGTGAAGACCAAGCATCACTTCCTTATTAATGATCTCACCACACTGTGCTTCTCTCATTAAAGCAGAGGCCTATGAGAAAAAGAGCCTGTTAACACTCAATTGCAGGTGCCTGATGAAAAATCACAGCAAGGTCTTTAATGGGAGCAAATTAGAGCTTGTTTACATTCACTCTGTTCCACAAAGTAAAACACAACCAATGCACTTAATTAGCATGGATAATCCTTGCTGGGTAAAAAAACGTATGGGTGTTTGCAAAGAGAGCCAAGCTGTCATTAAACACACAGCGCACATGCAATATTGAAATGTTGAATATGAAAAGCTTCCCTCTGATCAGCAGGAAACATTTAAAAGCCCAAACTCTGAATGCTCTCTGACAATAATTATGCAGGCAAATTACTTGATCTATTTACACAGCTTTGGACAAACAGTCAGCAGTTAGTGAGGAAGTGCTTGGGCCTGAAAGCTAAGGAGGAGACCACGCTCAAAAAATCTGCATTCGCAAAGGAGGCTGAAGTTTCTCCAAGACACAGTGATGAAGCAGATGCACAGAGAAGCAAGGAGCTGCTCGCATGAAATATCCGAGTCCGGAAAGGTCGAAAATGAGGCGCTAGCAGACCTTGAGAGTGCACTTTCAAACAAGCCATCACTCTCCACATGCAGGATGACAGGCCATTACTCCCCTTCTAAGGCCCGCTGTCAGGCCTGCAAAATAAGAAAACAAACATAATGCTCTGGTAATTGGGAAAACTGCCTTTGCACAGGCTAAGCAGCAGCAGATGTAATGAGGGTATATATATAAATACATACACACATTTAAAGAATTCTAAAGAATATAACGAACATTACAATAAAGAGCATTAAGATGTATATATATATATATATATATATATATATATATATATATATATATATATATATATATATATATATATATATATATATACACACACACACACACACACACACACACATACATATAATAAAAGTCAGTGGGTGATCATGTCTTTTTGTCCACACATTGTGGCCTTCTACCTGAGGCCTGGGGAGTTTGAGGGTGCAGTCTGGGAGTTTATGCTGTTCCTGGACTAAGATTGATGTTGTCATTCCTGGGATCTGATTTGGGAACTACTTCTTCAGCTTGTGGGTCACAGCCCCACGTTTCTCTGTTCCCACTGGGAAACCTTGGAGTTAACCTTCTACATTCTCTCTGTATCTTTTTTAAGTCCCTAGTATTTTTCTATCTTCTGATATTCATTCCCTTCGAACGCCTCCATCTCTTGGGACTGCCACATCTATTACCACTGCAGTTGTCTGCATCTTGTCCACCATCACAATGTCTGGTTGGTTCACCACTGCTTGATTATCTGTCTGCGGTTGGAGATCCCACAGGGTCTTAGCTTTGTTGTTCTCTAGAACTCTCTGCGGTTTCTTCCATTTGGACTTAGTGGTGTCTTGCATGTATTCATATGTTTTGTTTGGTGTGATACATAAAAAGTCTGTCTTAATACATGGGGCATCCAAGACTTTCTTTCATTTCTTAGGAAATAAGAGCTATTTTTATAATTTAGCTATTTTTGGCTTTTGTACAATGTATTATCAATAATCTGAGTTAAAGCTTTTATTCTTAAAAAGCACTTCATGAGAACTACTCTTACCTTCTTCTGAAAACACAAGCAAATGGAGTAGTTTTTATATCTGCCTGTTTGACTTTCTTTGTGCTTGATTCAGCCATCATTTTTGCTTTCATCAATGTGGCTCTGCAGTGTTTTGCTTATGACTACGGTGTGTGTGTGAGTAGTGAGTTCAGGTAAGGTGTGTATGTGTGTGTGTGTGTGTGTCAGGCCACACTAGCCTGCTGGTTTCCCCTGCGGTGTCCATCGCCCTTTGACCCTGCAGTCTGTATCGTTTGAGAGCTCAGCCTCTCAAACACTTTCTCCCTCTTCCTCTCTCAGCGTGCAGGTTCCCAGTCTCCAGGTTTGTGTCATATGGACCAAGCAGCCTACAGTGGACAGGCTTGATGTTTGTACGCCTCCCCTTTTATTATTGCTGAAATTAAGGCCATGACGCTTGTAGGAGAGCCAAAAGTTCACAGCTGAAAAGTGTGTGTGTGTGTGTGTGTGTGTGTGTGTGTGTGTGTGTGAACAAAGGTCTAATTTTGTTTCAGTCATAACCTATGCACGCATGTGTGTGTCTGTGCTGTGTGTGCACTCTGAGGTAGCAGCTGGTCGAAAGCTAACGTCTGCTTGCACAGAATGGCCAGGAGAAGATGGGCAGGGAAGGACCAATTCCACAGCCCACAACACTGGCCCCCTGCTCAGGGAGCCTCGACCAAACCAGCCCATGGCGCAACTCACTGAACCCCTGCTCAGGGTCCCTCGTGCAGGAACAGGCCACAGCAGTGCGGATTGGCTGCAGTAGCGTGTTTGAGCATGGCTTTGAGATTCTTCCCAGCCTGTTCTAAAAGGAGGGCATCCACATTTGCAGTCCTATGAAATGGGGAACCTTGGTAACCCTCAAATAACAGCTACTGAAACAACAGCCAGGCTTGTAAACAGAGGACAGATATGGGTCAAAGAAGTGTGAGAATACTTTCTCTCGTTTTTTTTTAACACTTGCTCTTTTTCTAACACCAATAAGCATGCGTGTTCATTGTGCAGTGAACTCATATTCACCTCAGCGTCGCAGGGGAGTTTTGCTGAATTAGTCCTTTTTGCTGCTCACAGAAGCGTAGCAGAGGAGTGTGATTCCTGTTCCCATGGGCCTCTCAGACATGCTCAGAGAGATCGCGCCTTCAAGCGGCAGGCGTCTCGCGAGACATTATGGCGTTTTCAACAAGGCGGCCGCCCCCGCCGTCCCGCCCAGGGCGTGGTGCATCTGAGGGTGGACCGCACGCACTTCCCGTCCTTCACGGAGTTACTGGACCGTTTGTCGGAGCGAGGGAATGAGTGAGTGGTGATGGTTCCGCAGGTGGTGGGGTGAGCTGGGGGGGGCTGCGATCAGAGGGAGCAGGCTAATTGAAACAGAGGCTGGCCCCAGCCTGTGTGCACTGCCCTTGCCTGGCTGAAGACACAGGGATAATTACAATTGTCAGGGTGCTCCAATCAGTCACGCTAATGTGCAATCACAGGTTGAGACCTGACATTAAAAATGGAGCCAGGGATATTTTGTTGTCGTTAGCTTGCCCTGTAAATATCCACAGCCTGATTTACCACTGTGTCCTCGACATGTCTCCTTGGCCTGATTACGGTTCGGGGAGCTGTGGGCGCGTTCTGCCAGCGAGAACTTTTTTCTTCATCTGAGACGCTGTCTCCTTTCACTCTCTCCCAGAGCTGTGATCTCTTTCCAGCTTATTTAATATTTATCAGAAGCTGAGAATGCTCAACAACGTGCTGGTTGAATAGAGTCTCCTGCCTTCCCAGATCCCAGTTCCCAGCTCACCATGTCTTTTTTGCCTTCAACACTGAAAATGCTTTTTCTTTTTTTTCTTTCTCTCTTTTTTCCCCCTCCCGGAGTGTTCTGATTCCCCACTCCACGTTCTCCAGACCTGCTGTTGGGTGACTGATTTCCTTGAGCTCTTGCAGAGGTTTTACACATAGAAAAAAATAAGCAAATCTGACAGCCAGAGTCCAGCAAAACGTGCATGGATCTGAGAGGCAACAAAAATCTCAATCTTGTGTCTTATTTGTTTAAATTAACACAAAGATGCTAAAAAGGTGACAAACAGAGCCAAAAATACATTTATGTCTCATCTGAAGTCAGTCAGCATCAAGATCATTTCAGTTCACTCACAGTACAACTTACATTATGTGTCTGTTGAACGGAGATGAGGCATTTAAATTCATACTCAGTTCACACTACATTGGTTCCTAAACACTGTGTAGCAGACATGCTCAGGAACTTCCGATAACCCTTGTGAATCTGATCTATCCACTATAGTAGGATAAGTGGTAAAGTTCAGGACTGTCAGAAACTCCTGGAAGACCTGCGAGGCCGGGAGCAGAAGAGAGCTGAGCAAGACATCTCAGCTGTGCTGGAGGAAACAGCCCATCAACACACTCGGTCTCTATCGCACATATATACGCACGCACGCACACACACACACACACACCAATCCTTTTCCCTCTCTCCCTCACCTTCTTCCTCCCTCGTACACTCTTGTACACATGCATGAAGACACTCAGGCACACACGCTCTCACTCCCCCCCCCCCTCCCTCCAAGCACCCCCTCCCGTTCCTTCTCCACTCTCCTCATATGCATACTCACAGTGTGGCCTCAGCCTCTCTGCGAGGGTTTTACAGCCAGGGGCTAAAGGGAGAGAGAGAGAGGAGTGGACCGGGAGCCTGGGGATCAAACTCTGCTGATGGCCCAGTCAGTTGTCGCCATGACACCATTTAGACCCAATTTCAGGGCGAGGGGGAAATTGCAGGTTGCACTGCGGTAAATTACATGTTTGACTACGTTACTTAATTGGGATGGCAGCACATGGTGGCTATATTTAGTGCTGTAGCCCAACCTGACTCGTCAGCCCTCTCTAGAAGAGAGGCCTCTCATTACTCGTATTTATTTCTTCTGCCTTTAATTGCATTTTGCTTGTGTGCGTGAAGTACAAATAGCCCTCAATATTTCATGGCAGCCAGAGAGCCGGCAGTGCGCTGTATGAATCTTTCAGCAGAGCAGCATTCCGCGTCTGCGGCACAGTGAATTATTCAAGGTTGTTGATGAACTGTGAAGAGGGCAAAAGATAGGTGGAGAGAGGTAGATGTAGAGAGACAGAAAGAGAGGGAGAGAGAAAGAGAGAGACAGGGTGAGGGGGGTGTGAGAGAGAGAGAGAGGGAAGAGAAAGAGAGACAGAGAGAGAGGGATATGTAAGAGAGAGAGACAGAGATTGGGGAGAGAGAGGGAGGAGAGAAAGAGACAGAGAGAGAGACGGATATGTAAGAGAGAGAGAGAGACAGAGAGAGGGGGAGAGGGAGGAGAGCACAAAAGGAGTTGAGGAGTTGGTGCACAGTGAGAGCAACAGAGAGGAAGAAGACACAGAAAATGTGAATTAGGCATGAACTTGTTGGGGAAAATGAAAGAACACCCCAGACAAAAGGAAGCCATTTGAGTGCAAGCAATACTTTGCATATTCCATCATTTTCTCACTTTCTCTCTAATTTTCTTTGGCACTTGGAATATTGGCACTCATATCCCCCCACCCCACCCCCACCATTTACCATCATAAATTACTCAGCTAATTACCTGCTTTTCCAGCAGCTGACCAGAGAGGGATTATTCAAAGGCAGTAATTAGCAGAAAGACACATGGAGCAAGGAGAGAGAGGGGAAAAAGCAAGATGGAGAGAAAGAGAAAGTGAGAGCATACAGAGAGAGAGGAGAGAGAAGTCTGAGCGTTCTGCTGTAGGCCTCAGATGTCTCTTTGTGCCTATCGACCTGTTTTGCTGTCTAAAATCTGCTGCATATGAGGCTCTGGGTCTCCAAACACACCCAGCTCCTCCAGCATAGCCCAACCTTGACAACCATCTTACACTGCTTTCTGTCGTTATCGAAAATGCCTCTTCCCTTTCTTCTGTGGCTGTCTCCTTCAATCTCTTGCTTTCTGAGGCTCCTTCACTCTGTCTCTCTTTAAAATTCAGGCTTCTCAGCTCGCCACGTGCGACGTTTCAAAGGCTTCTGTCCTTGTAGGGACTTTGTGGACTTTCAGTTGAAATCTCTTTCCTGTTCTGATGCCGTCATGCCCTGACAGAAATGCACTTAAACATGTGGAGTGGGCCGTGTACCTATAGCCAAGCTTGGAAAATTACCATGTATTGGGAATATTGCACTTTTGAGTCAATCACCCTCATAGCACATGCACCAGACATCACTAATTGATTAACGATGCTTCATAATTCTGAGCTCTGATTGAACCGACAACTGGGGTTGAGAAGGCTGTCTGGACATATCACACAGTCAGAAAGCAAATATTTGGCTAACTGAAAACACAAGCTAGAGCATGTTAGAAGTGATCATTCTCTCTCCTATATCCTTATTCATATAAGGTGTTCTCCAGATTAGACAAGTAAGAGACATTTAAAATTACTTGAAAATTATCGAGATATCCAAGCTTGGATAAAAACATTATTAAGCACAGTAAAAATATGGGTGGATCAAACGTATGAATGTACGCATGGGATGCTTTGAGGTCTGAGTATGAACATCCTTGCTCACTTGGAGATGGGTCTGTTTGATAAGCTCTCCTTAAAACACTGATGATATGTCCAATCTAGATTAATGCCAGGACACTGCAGGCATTGTGCTGTGTTCCTGTCAGCATAACAATAATAAGAAAAGGAGTGTGTGCACTTACAAAACAGCATTTTCCCACATCCTGGATAAAAATAGCGAAACTGGCAATCGTCAGCTGGATATTCACAATGTTTTAGTGCTTTTAGAGGCTTTAAAAACTTCTAGACAATGTTTCAACCAAAAGCTATTTTAAGGTCTCAACATGGTACTGTACAAAAAATAGGGCTGTAAAAATTGATCATTTAACTTAAACAGCTTGCAATTGAATTTCAATTCAATACATGATTGTATTAAAATACAATGTAACCTTCTTCACAACCTGCTTTTACTAATTACAGATTTTTAAAAGCTGTCAATGGTGGTGGTGAAGGGTAAATCTCTAATCTTAACTTTTAATTGTTAAATTGTGATAAACTGTGGCATATTTGAACATGATCCTCAATGCAGATATAGTGAGACACCTGCAGCAATAATAACAACAGGTCATATCAGTATCTAAACTGGGAGATTTTCTTATCTATGAACACATAATTATAATTTCCAATTTGACTAATTAAATTTAAAATAAAATTTCCTTTAGTCCCTCTGGCAACACAATAAATATAGGATTAAAAAGTCCAAAGCAATAAAACGGATTTAGGACCATATCAGCCATGCATTATACTTCATGAGTTGGAGCTATTATACTCGACGAGTTGCTACGGGAACAAGTTAACACATTAGCTAATTGGCAAAACATTAAGAGGACCCTGCAAGCCCTCATTTCCTGTAACTTTAACATTTTTGGACGTTTTCCTAGAATGTTCATATCCAGATGACTTGGACATTGTTATTTCCAGGCAGAGCATATTCACTTAAAAGAAGACATATGCTTAGCTGATTTTTGATCAAGAAAATTGAGAAAAAAACAACAACAACAAAAAATCAATCTTCTTCTAGTACTGGCACACATGGGTTTGGTACTGGCACATGTGTGTTTGGTACTGACACGTGTGTTTGGTACTATGTAGGTTTGGTACTGACACATGTAGGTTTGGTACTGACACATGTAGGTTTGGTACTTGCACACGTGTGTTTGGTACTGGCACACATGGGTTTGGTACTGGCACACATGGGTTTGGTACTGGCATGTGGGTTTGATACTTGCACACATGGGTTTGGTACTGACACGTGGGTTTGATACTTGCACACATGGGTTTGGTACTGGCACGTGGGTTTGGTACTGGCACACATGGGTTTGGTACTGACACACGTGGGTTTGGTACTGGCACACGTGGGTTTGGTACTGACACACGTGGGTTTGGTACTGGCACACGTGGGTTTGTTCTTCTACAGCCGCCTTCTGCTGAGAACATTTGAACATTTTGTTTAAGTTGTCCCAACGTAGGACAATGCTATCAGCATTTGAGAAAGGAACAATAACAAAAACATCCTGAGGCGATCATGAAATGGAGGAGAAAATCCGAGTCAATTGTGAGTGGGATGTGGCTAAGACACAAATGAATGTGGACAGAATCAAGGTGGAACAAAGCTGTAGCACCATGCCTTGCTACCGCACACAAGCCTGTTCTCCAAATTATAGCCAAGAATCCTCTATTAAAAAATAGATTATTGCACTACAGTATCATTCTGACATGACAAGTGTAAATGGTAATCACGTTTTGAAATATGACAAGTGCAAAAAGAGTGTAATGTGCGAGGAAACATTTGTCTGGTTTTTGTGCTTGAAACACACAAGTGGAGGATAATGATGGTGGATACAATAAGCTAAAACACAACTGGGCTATGTTGTTATTATATGACGCTTCCTGTCTGAGACTGTCTAAATCAAAATTTCTCAGTGCTAAGTGGGAAGAACAGCATGAGTGTGTCATTGTTTGAGCAACAGGGAAGGATGTAGGCTTTATTTTTTTGTCTTCTTAGGCTCTTATCATATCAACCTGACTTTATTTGCACTGGTATCAATAGCACAGACTACATATTGTCAGAGTAAAGCTAAAGAACAAGACCTCCATATCTAGCATAGGCAGCAGAGATAACAAGATAGGGTCAATAGAAGAAGTAAAACAATTTGCATATTTAGCAGCTTCTGGTATTGCCTGGGCACAATTATATTTAGAAAAGTGATGAATACAACAACATCAATATTGGAAGGCAAAAAAAACCCCAGAAAAAAAAACCAATCAAGCCATGATAGTGCTAAACAACAACTTGTAGAAATGTATCTTATAATTGGTTATATGATAATCGGTTTGGGTAGATGAAGAAGCGTGAAGAACCACATACAGATACAGATACTCCTCTTTTTTTTTGGGGGGGTAATTATGTTGGTTTTGATTTGGAGTAACGGTAAAAACCAGAGTGGAGGAGCATGGGGAGGTCATTCAACACACCGCCCGTCAGCCACGCTTGATCTCAGACAAGTCACCTGTTGTGCACTTCCACGAGTTGTCGACACATGTATTTATTTAAGCACATCACTGGTTGCACCACTAATGCACTCTACTTCAGAGAACCAGGACAGGAGCCTCAGCTCTCAGACCGAGCCGACCAACACGGCACACGGAAAGATGCAGTCGTACTTGGACAAAAGGCTCTTTACTTACAGAGGGCATAAAACGCAGGAAGGAGCATTATTTTAAAACGTTCTGTAATTGCTGTACTTAGTAATTCTGATTTGTCTGGCATGGCAGTGAGTTTGTGAACCCTGTACAGTCATTAATATCTCATACGCACATTTTATTATTGTACAGATATGGACTGTAGTCCATGTGATGCATAATGTGTCAGCCACCTTCTGTTTCTCTCACCACTAGTTTCACACGACCACTTCTGTCTGGATATTACTTGGGTGGCAGACCGTTCTCAAACCATCAGTGACGGTGGAATGCCATGGTAGTTCGTATTACCCTGGTATGAAGCTACACTTCATTGTCAAAACCTTTGGACACCTGCACATTACAGGAGTTATAACTAGAATAGTTTTAACTGGAATAACTACAGGAGATTTTCTAAATCTATAGGCATTAAAATGGAGCTGCTTCTCCCTTTGCATCTATATCATCTTCCACTCTTCTGGGAAGATAAGATGTACAACATTTTGTAGTCTGTGGTATGCTTTACCTATTTGTCCAGAAGAGCACTGGAGAGATCAGAAACTGGTATTGGATAAGAGGGCTTGGCTCACAGGTTCTAGTTCATGATCAAGGTGTTCAGTGGGGTTGAGCTCAGGATTTTGTGCGATCCAGTCAAGTTCTTTCATGCCAAACTCACCCAACCTTATTTTATAGGCCTTGATTTGTCTGGAGCACTGCAGGTCATTGCAGGTCACAGAAAAGGACGTTCCCCGAACTGTTTGCACAAAGTTGGAAGCATACAATTGTCCAAAATGTCTTCGTATGCTAAAGCTTTAACATTTACTTTACAGTTGGTACAATGTAGTCAGGCAGGGATTGTTCTCCTGGCATTCACCATACTCAGACTTAACCATCAGACTGTCAAGATAGAGAAGCACGATTTTTCACTCCACACAACACGTTTTCCAGTTCTCCAGTCTAGTGGCAGCATGCTTTACACCACTCCATCCGACATTTGGCATTGTGCTTGGTGATGTAAGGCTGGCTTGCAGCTGCTCAGCAATGGAAACCCACATGCTATGAAGCTCCCGGCACACAGTTTCTGTGCTGATGTTAATGCGAGAGGAGGTTCGGACGTCTGCAGATATTGAGTCAGCAGCGCATTCAGTCAGCAGAGCATTGGTGACTTATGCACTACGCACCTCAGGACATGGTGATACCGATTTGTAACTTTACATGCTCTGCCTCTTTGTGGCTGAGTTCCCGTGGTTCCTAAACACTTCCACTTTTCAATAATACCACTCAATTCATTGTGGAATATCAAGGAGGGCAGAAATTTCATGAAATTTTAGTAGCACTCTTGAATTCCATGATCTCCTTAGAATGATCCATTCTTCTACAAATGTCTGTAAAGACAGAATGCTATGTGCTTGAGTTTATACACCTACACATGTGGCCTTGGGACTGAATGAAACACCTGAATTCAGCGATTAAGAGATGTGCTCTAATACTTGCAGTGTATGCAGTCCATGCAGTGTACAGACACAGCAGTGTTGCTGGAATTTTTTTAAGTCAGTGTCATAATAACCTGACCACTGACAAATTTGGCTAATACAAAATGTGCATAACAATAATATTGGATATATTGGAATATGCAAGGGGTTGCTAATAAATGTATCCTAACTTCAGTGGAATATATAAATGTTTATTTTTATATTTATTTATTTATTAATTATTCTAAACAGTCATCCTTTGTCAGGAGGCAAAATCTACAGGACAATGATTTAAAAACAATGTCCAAATCCATGCAAATGTTGTGTCATGATCAAGCCTTGCCATGGCCATCCCAGGAACCTGACCTAAATCCCAGACTAAATGTTTGAGCTTGAAGAGGCAAGGCCAATGACTCAACGTTAGTGAGTTAATCAACCTCTGAGCCCCACTCACAACAGTGAGTCACAACAGCACCCGCCACTAACATCGCACCGCTAGCATCACACCGCTAGCATCACACCGCTAGCATCACACCGCTAGCACAGAGGAGCAAAATAGCTGCTGGAGGAGAGAGAACGCGACTGGCGCTACTATGTTGATTTCTGTTAACTAGGCATATGTCCACTACATCTCTTGTCATTGTGGCAGCAGAGGACAGCGTTGCCTTGGTGCTACCGGCTATTGATCACCTCAACTGCAGTACAGTCATTAGCGCTAATGAGCCTTTCTGCACTCACCCAGGATGATGGCTGAGTAAGGTAAATAACTTACCTTATGTGCTTACTGGGCCAAAATAGGGCCAAAATTTCATCAGAACAGAGACGCTGACTTGCTCCCTCCAAGAGCCAATAAAAGCATCACTATATAAAGGCTTTTTTCCCTTAAATTTTCTTCAGTTGCAAATTAATCAGTGACTCAACTCAGAGCTATACTCTCCCATTCAAGGGTGTTTTGTTTGATATGCAAGATATTGTGATTGGACTGACTGAACGTTCAAACCCACTTTGTTAACAGTGAGTGTGACACACAAATCTGAGCACAAGATTTTAAATAGACAGGAAAGCTATGCCTCCCTGAATCACTGCGCTAATTGCAAAACTACTGGTCCACAGCTTAAAAAGTTTGAGGATGAGAATGAGGGTTGTTGAAGTGTGTTGCAGAACATGGCCTACCATTGGGAGGTCCCAAAGCTCGGGCAGCTTGATAACTTGATTTAATTATCCAGATCGATCGCAAAGACAAATATGGAAATACTGGAATAAGAACAGCCTCCTATATTTCTGGAACCGTGTGTGAGGAATTTACACAGCTAATGAGACAAAAAAGGGCTCCGTGAATAGTATATATATGCTATCGTTTTTCTGTCATTGCTTTGTGTTATGTTTAGTGTTATCTGTCTACTACTCTGGTTGGTCTCATCACTAACAATAATGAGACCATGTACCAAAGCTGGATTTAAGGTGCAGAGCTAATACCCAACAGCTAAACACAAACAAAAAACTTTGGAGATGACCATTTATTTCAGAAAGAATCCCACCTGCTGCCTCAAATGTAAATACACAGCTCTAAAAACAGCAGAGGCCTATAAATTCCTGGGCACCACCATTCACCAAGACTTCAGACAGGACAATCTTAGCACTGCAGTGATGAAGAAGGCCCAGCAGGGGGCGTCAACTCAGACCAATCGTTAGCTGCAACAAGCTGTTTTATTTGCTTAGAAACTCATCAGCAGTTGGCTCCCCTCCCTCACAGACCTTTAGTGAACGGGGAACAGGGTTGGGAAAATCACAGTTGAAACTTTACACTCTGGTCTTTTCCAGTAGTGTCCATCTGAGCAGAGAGCAAGAGTGTGAGCTTCATAGCTTCTTTCTCTAGACTGTCAACATCCAAAACAAGGACTCTCCTCAAAACCTATGCACATTTACATAGCAGGAAAACTGCATAAGATGTATATATACTCTAATATACATCATCTGTGTAGTCATCTACATAGATAAAATCATAACATAATCCTTAACAAGAACCTTTTACTTGGTGCACTTTAATTTAGGGAAATTTACACATTCTATAAAAACATTTACATATATATTTGCTGCACTATTCTTTTATCTGTATATACTGTATACATTTACCTCCAGTACTTGGTCTTGTCTGTACTTATCTCACAATGCACATACTTATACTTTCTGTTTCTTTATGTAGCGTCTCTATACTCAATACGTCTATCTATCTTGTCTATCTTTTTGTATTTATGATAACTAAACAATGATATGTTCTGTGTGCACGCAGTATTTGGTGAATAAAGATTCTTTTTCTGATTGTGGCTCTATTAGTCTGGAGGGAACTGGACTGTGTTGTGTGTTATAGCGTTCAGTTGCATTACTCTACACTAATTTTAGGCACACTGCACCTGGTGGGCCCATGAGCTGCCCGAGCCCCTGGGCCCACAGGTTAATCAGGCATTATAAGACAAGCCTGGGCCCACAGGTTAATCAGGCATTATAAGAGACATCTGGGAGCTGGAGATGGTGCTAAATGCACAGGTGGAAATACAAATAAGTTTGTTTTGTTTTTTCTGAGCAGTAATTTTACAGCAAAGCATATTTTTTTGGTATTGCTGAGTATGGAAAATATTTTTTGAAACCAAGTTTCATCCAGCATGTTTTAGTCATTGCTGCTCTCAGCTGCTAGCCTCTGTCTCCACGGGAATCTCCTGCGCAGAGTTCTCCTCCGCCACCACACACACCACACACAGCCAGCATCCAGCCATGATGTCGAGCAATGATTCGCAGCCGTGCAGAGTAGAGCTCCCAGGCCCCTAGCACAGGACAGGCAGACGCGGGTCATCTCTGCGTTTAGCTGCTGCTGGGCTTCGATGCGGCGGTTGGCTGGACTCTTCCGGAAAAGGGGCAGAGGTAGTGCTCAGCACCCCCTTCGTCCGGGCTCCGTTTTCTTTGCTGCACGGCTTCAGGTTTATAAGATGTGCCATTTCATCTGCACTGTTGGCAGAAGAGCTGACACAGCAAGCGCATCTCACCACCCAGACGGGTCCCCAGGCGGCCAGTGCAGAGGCAGAGAGGACACAACATCCTGAACGCAAAGGCACCATGGCAAGCAGCGCAGTGCTGCGAGGCAGAGAATCTCGAGGAAGACGTGAGCGGCAGCAGCAAGACTGCTTTGCCGGTGGTGGGACGAGAGGTGTCGGTCAGTTCTGCCAACGTGATCTGGTGCAAAATGGGGGAGCAGCGTGAAGTGGGAGGGCTCAGGTAAGGACAACACCCTGCATCGACGCCACAGTCAAGCAGGCAGAAGGATCAGCTCCCACCGCAGACGGCGGGTCAAGGGTGCTCGCTGCCCTCACTGGCAGAGACAGAGACTCATCAGTGTCACTGCTACAGCCAGACGTGCTTCCTCACGCTGGGTGTAGCACACCGCATGGCTGGGAGGTGACGACCGTTTAATTCAACTCCATCACTGCCAGCCAATTCGGAGTAAGAGGGAAGCGGCTTGTGGCTGTAGAGTTGTGAGAGCGTGGGGGAGAGAGAGAGAGAGAGAGAGAGAGAGAGAGAGAGAGAGAGAGAGAGAGAGAGAGAGAGAGAGAGAGAGAGAGAGAGAGAGCGCCAAGTGCTAGAGTCTGGGTTTATGCCCACATTGGATGCCTGCATACTTTGTTTAGATTTCCTCATGGTGACCAAAGCCATGCTCAACCTCAAGTAGGAAACAATGGGTTTAAAGGAGAGGCCAGCAATGCGGTCTGCAGCAGGGGGAAGGCCACGCGTCCCTCATACTGATTACCGACAGTGTTCTTACAGAAACAAAAGGATGAAAGGATGACTTATAAGAACATGTCTGCCCTCTAACAGGGCCTGTAGTATATAGTGCAAAATATGGTCGGGTTATATTTTGTCTATTGATCTTTAATTTATGAATTATTCATTTTTCAAGGGTAAGAGAAGCAACCAAAACAATATATTCCAACTTGACCCTGAATCAAATTTAAGTATTTGTGAATTTTACACCCATACATATAAAATATAGTCAACCACACACAACCACACACACACACAAACCCACATACACACACACACATGCAAAAATATAACCCTGAGTGCCAAGCTACTTGATGTTCATAAATTTCAGCAACATGCCCAAGAGCGTGAGTGGATTATTCCAAGGTTCTTGTCATATCACAGGCTAATAATATTTATGACAGGGCCCAGGGTGTCACATCACTGCTTGAACTCACAGCCTCTCTGGGTGGAGCACACGTTTGGAGTTCAATGACAGAAATCCAGATAGCACTGCAATACCTCATCCTGCACCACCTCTACTGCCACTACCACCACCACCACCACCACCACGCCATCCAGTGGGTTCAATTCACCTCCATGGTCTGCCATAGACCTGTCTCCTCTCACAGCCCAACAACAGGCAGCGTCAGCTTCATGTCCCCATCAGATCCCAAAGGTAACGGGCTGTCACTACAGGTCCGGTCCCTTAGGCAGGCTGGTGCTGAAGGGAACCCTAAACTATCCTGAGTCGAGTAT
Source organism: Brachyhypopomus gauderio (assembly GCF_052324685.1). Lineage (NCBI taxonomy): Eukaryota > Metazoa > Chordata > Actinopteri > Gymnotiformes > Hypopomidae > Brachyhypopomus > Brachyhypopomus gauderio. The sequence goes on along the minus strand of NC_135223.1, from coordinate 14,176,957 downwards.
CATATGCTGCTGCACAGCCCAGGACTAACGCTTGTCCGTGGGAAGATACAGAAGAGGTCTGACAAGGGACGTTTGGTTTAGAAGCTGTCAAAGGAATTCTGGTGACAGCAAAGGAAAAGCCTGTTGAGATCTAGGGACATTTCATGAGCTGTTTCACGAGTCCTTGCACAATGACATTTGGTCTCCTACGGCTAATAAAAATTCAAAAGTTCAAAACAATTTACAACAAAGACGCCATAATTATTCTGTTGACTGTATGGCTGGGTTACTAAATATGACTTATTCCATGATTTCCAGGATATAAGGTATGTCACGGTTATACTTAACTGATCTCTAAAAATTTGACTGTAGAAAATGAGAAATTGGGCATTAGAATACATGACAGTGCCTCTCCGGCGGGTCCTCACGCCATTCCACCAGCATCACTCGCAGCTCACAAAATAAGGCATCCGTAAAAAGGCCGCGCCAATTAAGCGTGTCTGGCTCTGTGACGGCATCAGAGGTGGCATGATAATGAAGAAGGGACGGTGGCAGGGCTGCATGTGGAGAGGGATGATTAGGTGTCCGGCTCCTCGACCGGAATGAGGCCAGGCGGAGGCGGAGTCTCCGTAATGAATATATTAATGGCGAGTGTGAGAGAGTGTGAGCCAGTGTGAGAGAGTGTGAGAGAGTGTGAGTGAGCTTTCTCCGCCACTTCATTATTCACACAGCGGATGAGATGTAATGACTTTCTCCCAGTAATTAATGGCTCTCTCCGGAGCCTTATTTATGAAAGGATATTGTCTGTAATATTTAGGTGGCGGAGGGTGAATTTTTGAACTCTCACTTCAATGCAGAAAAAACAAACAGAAAACAGATTAGACCATCTGCAAATGCATTCAGTTGGTGTTGTGGGAACTGACACTTCTTTAATGATTCGCTGCAAAGAAATCATAGTGTTTATCGTTCTATTTGGATTTATGAAGGTTCAGGCCACAGTTACAATTACAGAGGGTTACTAGAGGGTGCAGTACTTAACTATTCCTGTAGAAGAAATTAATTTTTTTAGCATGAAATACTATTACAACAGCAATGGCCCTTGAGAATCAACAACTCAACACCTTTTTTTCATTGGTCATAATGAATAGGTCGTAACCAAACACAGTGGCCAGTGTGTTTAAATCATCACACCTTTAAGTGACAGGAACACTGATTCTGAAGAAGCGCCATGACTCACCCGAGCTCCGTATTGGTCAGTAGTGTTGCACTTTGCTGAATTGAAAGGCTTTGAATTCAGCAAGCAGTGTAAACAGGCTTGGAACCGTTCTGTCTGCCTTTGTCAGTGGGCCTCCGTAATCACCCCGGCGATGCTTACAGTTCCCGCTGACTCCCTGGCAGAGAGCGTGTCTTGTTTCGTAACACTGTCACAACCAGGCCATGTGGGTCCTGAAAACACTGCACACTGAGCAGTGCTGCAGGAAGACGCTCATCTCTGGGACCAGCGCACACTCAGTAGACTGAACTTTCCAGACATTCATCGATGATTCAAAAGCAGCATGGCGTGTTAATCAGAACAAAAGGTCAGCACCATTATAACGGAAAAGGCGCGCTATAGTGGTTTAGCCCTTCCTGGTTAAAATAACCCCTTAGCGGCACAGAGGACAGACCAGCTGACCCCAGGGACCGGTGCTGAATGCCAGCTGCTCCACATGGCAATGGAGGCAGGCAGCAGCGCTGGAGAACACAAGCGACTACGCTCTGACTAAGAGCAAAAGGGCATCAGGTTTCCAACCTCCCCTGGGCTGTAGCTCAGCAACACTCCAGCCAATCAGACATTCTAAAGACTGATGTCACTGAGATTAGAACCTAGTGGCACTAACTGGTGAACTGAGGCGTTGGGTGTCCCAGTGGCCTGTAGAGGGCAGGGCGCTGAAGTCGCCTTCCATTCTTTGGACTGGTACTGCCGAGGTACAAAGGGGTAGAAAACTGCTTCTGCTCTAGGAACAGACTATAAGTAAACTGGGACCAAAATGGTGAAGAAAGATAAAAGTCGGACTAGTCTTGTTTGAGTTACAGCCCATCATTATTAGCCATGACCATGTGAAAAAAATGACCAAGGAAAAAACAAATTGTTTGTGTTGCTGTTCACTTATTGGTTCTCGAGGGTCACTGCTCGTAGTATTAATCCAGAGTAAAACAACATGGCTGACATGAATGAGAGAAAGGAAATAAATCACTTGCCCTTATGCTATATTAGAAGAAGTAGTATTCACCATTATCTACCAGTTGCAGTTTAATATATCACAAAGAGAATCACAGTATCCATATGTTGCAATATAACGGCAATAGGATATTTTCATCTCTATCTCACTGTCCATGTGTTGATGAGGTCTTTTAAGTTTAAATGTGAACTGAATAACAGTTTGGCCTGGGGGGCGGAGGGGGTCATGCTCTGTGATCTCTTGCCCTAAACACGTTCTTCTTCATGGAGTCTCATCCCTTCCACAATCTTCTCACAACAGAGCAACAGTATCATGTCAGGTCCCACCCGAATCCTGCCAACAAGGCCACTGTGGGTTCAGCAGCAGTGTGTGTCGGGCGGGAAGTCTCCCAACCCGGTCCCGTTAGTCAATATTTATCGAGCCCCGGCGGTGTGGGACACGGGTCTATAGGGCCACGGCTCTCTGGTCTGCTGCTGTAGCAGTGTGCCTGATCAATGGGAGAAGTAGTGAAGTGCGGCACAGTTACTGCCTGTTTAGTGCTGGTCTCCTTGGGGGCCCTGGGGAGGGGAGGTGCCCCCTTTATTGGCATCTTGGATGCACTCGACGGGCCTGCTCTGGGAGCACACGGGCCCATCAGCACACAAACCCATACAGAGTCACGGAGGTTACTGCAACGAGGAATGTTATTCTGGAGGGTCATCCCAAAGGCCTCGTACGCATCGACTGGATTCTGACAGTGCTTGTTCAGATTAAAGAGATTAAAAACAAACTGCTAAAAGAACAAACTTGCAATCTTGCAAAGATTTTACACACAGGACATTTGTGGGCTCACACACAGGCACACAGACAGACAGAGAGACAGACACACACACACACACTCACACTCACACACAGACTCATACTTTTGTTATTGTACCTTTGCAGGATGTGGGCTCACGCATACACTATATAATTTGTTCCCAGTCAGACAAAAGAGGATTTGTGAGGTCAGACACTGACTCACAACTGACTTTCCAATTCAACTCGGAGGTGTTGAGTGGGGTTGACACCAGGACTCTGAGCACCAGGACTCTGACACGCACAGGGCCAGAACAGTAAAGGGCCCAAGCAGCAACCCAAAGCTGGAAGCACACGACTCTACAAATGTTTTTTATACACCGTAGCATCATCATTGGAACGAAGAGGCCTAACCCAGCCCTTCTCCCCCACCAAACTTTACTGATGGCCCTATGAACTAGGAGTTTCCCTGCCATTCACTCTGTAGTGAGTGGTGCAATAGGGAGTAGATGATTTTTACATGCTGCGCACTTCAGCGATCAGCGACCCTGCTCTTTGCATCTGTGTGATGTGCCAGTGTGTGATTGAGTGGCTGGTACTCCTAGACGGAATCACAATAATAGCTCTCACGGTTGGCAGATCTAGTGGGGCAGAAACTTGCATCCTGTGACGCTGTCACAACTTGCATCCTGTGACGCTAAAGCCCCTTAGCTCTTCGATACGACCCATTCTAACACCAGTGTTTGTCGATGGACCTTGTGATGACAACTATTCGGCATCTGTGAGTGAGTAGCTCTTTTACGGGTCACTCAGCTAAATGTCTCAAATGCAAATGTAAATGTGATTGATCATTTATTCCCATTAGCAATAGGTGGATATTAAGCATCTGAATATAGGCTATTAATTATAAGTGCTATTGACATACTTTGAATTTATATTGTATTTTACATATGTATATTTTAAGTGTGGAGGTAGACAAATATTCTTCCATAGTCACTACATCCTGCAATTTTATCCTGAAATTGTACAAAACAAATGCATGAAACATGACAATTGGATAGATTTTTTGCACATATCTCTCTCTCTCTCTCTCTCTCACACACACACACACACACACACACACACACACACACACACACACACACACACACACACACACACACACATCAAAGTGATTAACATCAAAGCATTCAAGTTGGAGACATACAATTCTTCAAATGTGAAAGGATGCCAACACCCGACAAAACAAACCAACAGGCAGGACAACACACAGGGAGTGACTTAAATGGGGGCCTTTAAATGTTCTCTGAAAATTGAAACTTGTGTAATTTTCATCAATCACCCACACACAGGGACAAAAGTACACAATGGGTCCAATCAAATGATTCAGACCGTTAACTTCAATCTTTCCACCAGGTGACCACTTATGTCTGTCAATCAGAGGCTCAACTAGGAAATGGCTTCTCCAGAGCTCAAATGCGTCCCTTATGGAGCTAACCTTTCCAGTGGAGTGCTTCGTGTGACAAAGCAGTCAACTTCTCTCACTTATGAAAACATTGACCAGCACAATGAGCAGCACACAGGAGTCTAAAAATATACACAAGTCTCACAAGTTACAGCATATCATAAGCAAATGTTAGCATCAAACTAGAAGCAAAAACATTGGAAGCAAAAACATTTTCTGCTCAGCATTCACTTGTAAAGATACATCATGATATATGCAGGTTGCATTGTTGATTTTTATTTACTGTCTTATGGCATTTCGGTGATTACTTGCCAAGTGGCCCATGCATTTCCATGAAAACACATGCATTAATTTTCATTCTGGGCCAAAATGTGTTTGGAAAATGTTTAGTTTAGTCAGAAAACATCTTGAATTTTTTTTTTTAGTCATTTCTCAGTCCCTGAGCACAGGCTTCCATAATGTTTACACTTATGGATCCTCTGAAGAAGATGAAAGAGGGTCTTTAGTCTAATTTGCATTGCAGAATTTATGCTGAAATTGAAATCCTTCAAACTCAAAACTGCTGCCTTTTACACGTGTGCAGCTCAGACTCTTCTGGTACTGTCCACACAATTGTTTTCTCAGCCATGCTGACATTTTCAGTAATCTTGGTAAAAGTCGAAGACATTTTCCTGCCGAACTGTCACAGGTACCCTATGATGGTTGGCACTCAAGGTCAGGAACTCAATTATCATGAATTTACTACTGTGGCCAGTACCGATACTTTCAGCAACATGATATTTCGCTCATCACAGAGCTGCTGGCTAAACCCATGTCTTGGATATGTTGCATCCTGTGCCTCCCGCAATTAACAGTAGAGACAGGCAAACATCGGCCTCAATTTCCTGTCACAAGAGGCGAAGTTCTGCCGGGTCAGAAGTGTAATGGGTTTTATAAGGGGAATCAAGGCAAGCGATGGATGTTTGTGGAACTCCCGGCGTGGCATATGAAAGGATGTTAAACGCTCATGTCCTGCACCAAATCTGCACGACTCGCAATAAACTGTAACTGGGTGAGAAATTAAAAATACTTCCTGCAATTCTCTTCCGTCTGACTCCACAGGCATTCCGCTGCTATTCCACTACAATAACACCACTCTTGTGCACTGTAGATATCTATAAATCTCTATCTAGAAACAGAGTATTTAATGCTGGTCTAAATCTTTGAACTGTGGTCCAGCTCCATGACTGTTATAATCAACGGTGCATATCCAATCTGCTCCAATGTCTCTCTAATTAGAACAATTTTATCCAGCAATTCCATCCAGTGGAGTATTGTGTGTGTGCATTCAAAATGAAACACATATATAGCAACACAAAATGTTGCACATGATCAAAGTATTTGGGGCTATGCCCAAAGCAAAAAAGAACTAAACTCTAATAGTACAACAATATCATTTCTGCTTGGATGCTGTTAATGTCGTCCAGCAGACCACAGACTGCTCTCATACCTTTACATTATACTGCAGCTATTTTGAGCCACCGGTGCATCAGACATCAGCCGCAAGCCTCACCACTGGCGGGATCTGCCACTCAGACATGACACAGTTCTGCTGCCAGTACAGCTAATGCTTTACATAGCCATGCACTTCACCAACTGGTTCGATTTCAGGTAATTTGCTGCTATAGCAAGGCTCCTCTATGTGGTTACAGTGTAAGTTACTTGGGGCAATCCTGCACATACAACACATGTCTTAGTAACAGGGTTTCCCTTTCAAACCTGCAAACCTAGTATTTGGCTATAAAGGCCTCTCAGTGATACCCTGATTGAAAAAATTGCTCACCAATACTGTTTTCGCTGCACACTATGGGCTGGCATAACATTTACTGCCCCAGTTCTGTGAGAGATGAAATGATACATTTATGAAACCTCATAAAAACTGTTTAATTAGCAATAACAGCTTTAATATGGACATAAAATTAAGATGTGCTATACAGTAGACAATTTAATTTGAAAAATGCCATTTGGGCATTTTTTGAAGATTTTCTCCACAGAAGGAAGGTTGCCCCAGGGACATGTATAGTAACTCAACGGAACAGAATTGCTGTTTTTATAGGATCCTAGAAAAAGACCCAATAAGGAAAATAATTATCTGGTAATCTGAAATAATAATCTGCCTCATTATCTGCCACAGATATGACATACAATTTTCTTCAAAAAGTAATCAAGTCCTCTGAATAATAAAATGCCCTTTAATGCATTTGCTGCACTGATGAAATGAAATGAAGTAGCACCAAGAGGCAGACCATGTTGGCCACATTCAAGGAGCAGCTGTATGGCAGGAAAATGGATGCATATGCGGAGGGTGAAAACCCCCAGTACCTCCGTGAGAAAGGCCAGAGCAGAATAAACCCATTAGATAAGGAAGCAAAAGAAGGTTTGTGCAAATCCTTTAATGCACTTATATGTCTCATGCTTTTCCTCTGCTGGGGAAGAAACAAGGCTTTATTAAATGAGAAAGCTCAACTACTGCAGATCGAAGCAACATTCTTCACCAAGTGTGAAACCTAATCTTCATTTGTATGGAAAATAGAGTAAACCTAATCCCTTCATTTATGGTGCAAAAGTTTAGAATAATCAAGCAGTGGCCCCAAGTATACAATCGGCGACACTGGAGCGAAAGGTTATCAGCCTCATTAAGTAATTCCAAATGCTAGTTATTACCAACTCTTTTATTTGGAAGATTGAGATTATACCATGGGTTATCACTGGCTTCTGTGTTTCTATTTAAAGATTACTGATGTGTAATTATCACACAGCTGAGCTCTGCATGTCCCCCACTTTAAATTTGAAAACAGGAAATTACTATGTGCCAAGACAATGCAAGTGCTGGAACTGACTATTATTTGACAGGAGAATGTTTTCTTTATGATTAAAGTGCTTCTGGTTCCTTTCGGTTTACACTTGGGTATAGCGGAGCTCCATAGGGCATTCACACCATGAGAAATCTGAAGTTCACGCCAATCTCACAGCTTCTGTCTTCAGATGTATAGTATATTCTCTAAAGACCAGAATTCCAACCTCCCTGCCAGGTTGGTAAAACTTGCATTCTCTCTCTCTCTCTCTCTCTCTCTCTCTCTCTCTCTCTCTCTCTCTCTCTCTCTCTCTCTCTCTCTCTATGTCTACAGATTGCACTTTCAACTCCTCCTTCCAGTGCCTCCATCAGTCAAACCTCTTTTCTCCTCTCCCGGAGCTTCAGAGGTGTCTAAGATGGCCAGAAGGCAATCCATCTCAGTGTGAGATCGTATCACTCATGCTTACAGTATGTCTGGTGTAAGGTGCCCAAGTGAGAAGACAGAAGAAAGAGTGGGTGAGAGAGTGAAAAAGAGTGAGAGAGAGTGAGAGAGAAAGAGAGAGAGAGAGAGAGAGAGAGAGAGAGAGAGAGAGAGAGAGAGAGAGAGAGAGAGCAGGATGAGCCCATGGCTGTCTCTGCTGTATACCTGGGCCTGTGCCAGATCACACTGATGTGCAGACTAGACTCTGATGAGCAATGACCCACTCTACTTATCTGGGCTTCAGAGCCTGGTTCTGGGCCCGTGCCCGGCCCATCGCCACACTTCTCATAAACAGGTGCCACACTTACACGAGGCAGTGTCCGGATGTAGAAGAAAAGAGGGTGAGTGAAAGGCAGAGAAAGAGAGGGAGAGATGGAGAAGGAAGAAATGTATGTAAAAGAGACAGATAGAGGGAGAGGAGATAAAGAGTGTATGAGAGTTAGAGGGAGAGAAGTTACACTGGTGCTGAATCAGTTGTGCTGTTGCATTCAGGCTGGTGTGTGGGGCACTCCACACCTCCCCACCCCCACACGGCCCACACACACACACACACACACGGCAGAGTTTAAGCACGAGCTTCCTCACCGGCTCATTCCACTTATGTCAAGCTTATTCACTTGAGCCGACAAGTGCCAAGAAACCCACACTGGACCAGATCAAGTATGCGGAAATTCGCGCGCACACACACACACACACACACACACACACGCACACACACAAACTCAGACATACACACAGACAAACTCACACACAGACATACACACACAGACACAAACACAGACATATGCAGCCCAAGGCGAAGCCCTGTGCGCTCACACTTCACTCTCTGTTCTCTCAACAGTAAGCCCATCATCCCACAGCCATTATGGAGCAGGGCAGCGGTTCTCCAGGCCTGGGGCCTTCTGTCTGCTTGAGCAGTCCCACGAGGGGAAGGCCACACTGCCACTCTCCCTCAGTCAGCCTGGCTGCCTCGCCTGCTTCTCCAGACCACAGTCTCAGCATCGCAAGCCTGGCTGCCTAATGACACAAATCAAGACCGCCCGTTTCACTGTGTGCAAAGTTGTTGGGATATTTTTTTTTTTTTGGAGTCCTTAATATTCATACGATGAGGAGGGGGAGATGAGTCAGTGCTGCTTGGTTTTGCATGTGCCAGCGTGAGTACATATCGTTCTCGTCTCAGTGGCCACGACAGCTCCGGATCGGGCCGAACACACGCAGGCAGAGAAGGGCTCCCTGTGATGCCACTACAACCTCCATAATGGGCAAAGGCAGTCAGTGGAAAAACAAACCCTCTGGATGATTACCTGGAAAACACAATGTCAAAATCAAATCAAAACCAAATTACATCCCAGTTCTGTATGTAGCGTGTTTACTGCCTGTGCGGTAAACATGCCACACACACTGGGATTTAGGCTGTCTACATCTAAAGTTACAGGGAGAATTCTCAGATTCTTAAATTGTGCCACAAATTTTGTGCCATAAAAATATAAAAATAAGAGTAACACACTGGTTTATTTTTTGCTTTCCCCCTGAGTGTCGTTTGAGTTCAGGAAGGAATGAAACATGACAATTGGATGGATTTTTTGCACATCTTACACACACACACACACACACACACACACACACACACACACACACACACACACACACACTTCTCAGTAAGGTATCATTTCCGAGCCTCTCAGTAGGAGTCACCATCCGCGTAATGCAGATTGTTTGTGTAACCAGAGGCTGTCATGTCAACATCAAAATGGAGAGATTGGACCCCTGACAAGGGAGCGATATAAAAAGCGGGAAAATTGGTTTAAATTAGACAGCTGAGCAAGAGAGGGCAGACAGAGAGAGATGCGTAGAGGGGAAGTCAGAAACAGGAGAGGGAGTAGACACAGGGAGAGTAGTGAGGGAGTTTATTTCTGAAAAAGATAAGAGTGGGGGATGGGAAACAAATCCAAAACATAAAAAAATAACTAATGCATGATGGGAAGACAGAGGAAGAGACTTGGAGTGAGGGGTAAGGTAGAGAGAGCCACCAGCGCACTGAGACAGAGTCATCGAGCGTGACGTGGTCGTCTGGGCCAGTGCTTGGCCAGGAGGGGAAGTGCATGTTGGTTAGAGGGCCGCGGGCCAGGGCAGCAGAGCAGACCCGCCTCTCCCCCACTGAGGGCTCGCTTCTGGTTCCCTCTGCCATATTGTCTTTCAGCTGACCAGAGAAAGCCCCTAGGAAACATCTCTTTTGCTGCCAATCCCTGGTCAAAAACATACACACACATGCACTCACACACATACACACTGAAGCACAAATAAAACCTAACACACATACACACACCCACGTCATCATATGTAAAGCATCTCTCACCATGGCATGGGAAAAAAATGGCTGCCATTCTCACATGGCTAGCCAAGCTGCTGACATTTGTTTGTCTCCTTACGTGAGAATAGATTGTGTTATTAGAGCAGTGTCTGTTTCCGTCTCTCCCATCTGCACCAGCAGCTGCTGAGACTCGCAGAAAAGAAAAGAGGACGATATGAAGACAAGATGAGAAAAAGAAAACGTACTGGCGCCACACAGAAAGTCTGGCGGCGTTTGGTGCTACGCTGAAGAGTCCGTCCGCACGCCACACCACGAGCACACATTCGAGACACGGCGTGTGGGTGTGTGAGTGCGCACATCTGTTCCTCTGACTGGGCTCCCAGGTGCCTGTCTGTGTACATGTGTGGTGGCATTTGTGTTGGCGTAGCAACGTCTGCAGCTCACCGCATGCATCTCTGAGTCTTTCCTCCGTTACCGCCACCCCCCAACCCTCCCCAACACACACACACACACACACACACGCACACACACACACACACACACACACACACACACACACACACACACACCAGCGAGCTGCTCAGGCTTCATCACTGCACATATTAATGTCCGTAAGGCGACATGCACAGCCAGCTCCATGGATCACCTATTGTCCCACGTGCCACGGCTCTTCCTGCCACATAATAGGCCATGTGACGTTCCCAAATGGTCCCTTTGGAACGTCACTCACTGTCCCTCAGGGAGGAAGCCCAGAGGAGCGCTCAGGTTATCAGTACGAGGAGAACGCTTATCAGGGCCCACCGCCCACTGCCAGCACTGCTGCTGCTCAGGCTGGGCTTGCCATGTGTGTGTGTGTGTGTGTGTGTGTGTGTGTGTGTGTGTGTGTGTGTGTGTGTGTGTGTGTGTGTGTGTGTGTGTATGAGGGGAGTGGGCTGGGTGGTGGTGGTGATAGGGAGGGGTCACATGGTTCAGCCGAGTGGGCCCTAGGAGTGGAATGCAATTACTGAATGAACAGACAAGGTCTCTGTTTTATCCACTGCAAAACAAACAGATGGGAGGGGGGTAGAGAGAGAGGGCAGGAAAGAAGGAGAGCGAGACTGAAAGAGGGATAGTAACTGGACAAGAAGAATCTATCTAACTAGGTTAATCTTGTTTCCTAAATACCGTTGCAGATTAGTTGCACATTAGGCTTCCCCTGATGGCTCCATACACCACAGCTGGGTGGCTCTTAAACATCCAGAGCGAGCAGCCTGAAATCAAACCACTTGCCCATCCTCATTATTCCCGATTGTGGTCCTGTCAGGTCTCGCCATAGCTTAGCAGAACCGTCCAGTTTTGGGATTAGTTTTGTTTGCTTTCTCTATCATATTAGCTGCAGTAATATGACCACAGGACATCAGATCCTACACCTGCACAATTATTTATAGATGCTTGCTAAATATTTGACCATGCAAGCATTCAAAGTCAGATTTCAATTCAGGTTACATGACTTTCTTCACTTGAACCCCTACCGGGTGAGAGTGAGTGATCACCGATCAAAATAGATATTGGGGATATTTATGGGTGGGTTTAGCTCTGGCAACCAGCTGAGGCATACTCAACTCATGTGCTGTTTGTGCTGCTCAACCATACGGTTCAAAGGCACCGCACGCCCGGCTGGTCTCACTCGGGTTTTCATGACACACTGGAACGGCGCACCGCCGGGAGACTGGGACACCAGCAAGAGCCACTTCATCTCTGGACATAATTACACGCTCATCTGCGTCAATATGATGTTCATGCAATAAAAGACTGTGATTTCCTCACGGCTACATGGAGAGGCCAGTGGCTGGCATATACCCACAGGCCCGTAAAAGCTTCCAGCACAGGCTCTGGCTAATGTAAATTCAGAAATGAGAAAATTCTCCAGCGTACAAACACGAGGAAAAAAAATAATCAGATATGGTTGGTCATCCATTTTTGATTTATTGTGAAGCCACAGTGTTCACTGCCTGGCTGCAGGGTCAACGTACCCCATCAACACCACAAGCAGCAATCAAACCTCTGAGAAGACAAAGCTTTCTGGGAAATTTGATGCAATCACACACGTCGAAGCTGAAATCACATGAAGATGTTTCCATCTCTGACAGCGAGCCGTAATCCAACTGCGCTGATGCTTCATGAAGCACCGTCATGAGCTTTGAGTGCTTCTCCCTGGAGGCGCTCGGGTGCTGAGCCAGAAGACACAGTGACATGTGCCATTCACAGTTCCCCTTGCAGGAACGATGCCACTAATGTCACAGCGTCAAAACTCCCCTGCTGCCCATGTGTGAGCCGCTGAAGCTGCTTGATCGAGCAACTCATTTGTGACCTTGCTTGGATTTCATAGAACTAGATAGATGAGTTGGTGAATAATTTCATGGTTAATGTTCTTTTAAAATAGTTTTTACACTTCTCATTACACAGTGATGGTTACCTTTAATGAAATTAATACAAAGGTTCGCACTGACTTTTGAACTGAATTTCTGCATGTTTTTGGGCTCACAAGCAATTGGATTCCAACAGGTGGACAGGAGCACACAGTGTGGTGCATTTACAATAGATTAGACAGATGCAAAATAATTAGATCAGTGCACATTCGCAAGTACACACACACCCACACACACCCACACACACACACATGCACGCACGCACGCACACACACACACACACCCACACACACACACACACACACACACACACACACACACACACACACACACTGCCCCTTAGGTGGGATCAGGACAGTGTGGAGGGTATAGCCACTCAACAGGAATGCAGAGTGAAAAGAGGGGAAAATGCAATTTAATGATGAACTCAGCCCGAACTCACCCTGCACCTGCCAATCACCTGGGCAGCAGCACGGAGAGCAGCGGGGGTGCGGAGAGCCCCCACACGGTGGCCTGCACACTGGCTGAAATGAGATCTCCACCGATCTGATTGAATTATTGTGATCTCATTTAGAGGAGCGGTGCTTTAGGCACTAATACTGCTCAATGATAAACGGCAGGGAGGACATTCACCTCCAGGAGCAAGACATGCAAAGAGAGAAGACAGAGAGTGAAGGAGTGGGAAAGAGAGAGATGGAGAGAGAGAGAGAGAGAGAGAGAGAGAGAGAGGGAGAACAGAGTGAGTGAGTGAGTAAGTGAGAGAGAGAGAGAGAGAGAGAGAGAGAGAGAGAGAGGGAGAACAGAGAGAGTGAGTGAGTGAGTGAGTAAGTGAGAGAGAGAGAGAGAGAGAGAGAGAGAGAGAGGGAGAACAGAGTGAGTGAGTGAGTGAGTGAGTGAGTGAGTGAGTGAGTGAGTGAGTGAGTGAGAGAGAGAGAGAGAGATGAGGATGAAGTGTTTGTTTAGGAGCTTGGTAAGACCACGGTGATTGGTTCTTTAGCTGTTATGGCTGGGGGAGAGGCACTTGGGAAACTGTGGGGGAGAGGTAACAGCTATATCACACTCATTACAGAACAGGCGCATTTTGACAATGGCCTCATATGAACGGCCCTTCATGGCAACCCCATCACCACGTTCCCAATGTGTTATAGGCTTGATGTAAGTGCACCTGCACAAGCTGTGCAGAGGCACACGGTTTAGTGTTTTATTAGCAGGTACTTTGATCAAGAGTGACAGTGCCAAACAACAGAGAAAACAGAAGTCAGAGTGACACGAAGAACACAGACGTCCTGCATTATTATTGATTGATCTACATCACTGGACCATGATCCAATGGCAAGAACTTCTTACATAGCATGGTGAGAAGGTATACGTAGGTATATTGTGCTGCTTTACAAGAAACTGAAATAAATATCTAAATGTAAATGTCTAAACATGATCCATGAGCCCATTATTTATAACATTAATTTGAAATAAACAAGCTGTCCGAGATTCTCTGAGGCAGTGAACAAACATGACACACCTTTTTATTTTCAAACAGTAGTTTGCCTGAGGTGCATATGACACACACACACACACACACACACACACACACACACACCATCTAATATTTGTCAGGCCAAATACAGTGGATGCTAAAATGAAAACAAGTAAATTAATTCCAAAGAATGAAATACATACACATACACACACACACACACACACACACAATCTCAAGTCTCACAGATGTTGACTTAGTGTGGGTGAACATTTCCACGTTTAGCCCCAAACATCTGATTGCTGTAATCTAATTTGATTTATGGGAGTAAGGAGTGTGCAGCTAGTCTGTTGAGCATGTGAGCGGGAGAAGCCCAGCACTAATTGAGGGAGCACTAAATCACTACGTGCATGTCGCCACCATCACCACCCTGCTCACAGTGGTACTCACACTGGCCTTCCTGACACTCTCCACTGATCTGGGAACAGCAGCACTCCTGGAGCCCATGATGGTTCCATCTGCTGATCTGTACGAACTGTTTGCAGCATTACAGCAGTGCAATGCTGGGCCGCGTAGTGACAAACGAGCTTGACAATTCCCCAAGACCTTTAATACACAGTGAGGGGCTAAACTGCAATTTGACTAATGTTTTGCATGTACTGCGGCATATGGCGAGAATGTAATTATGTATGATGTGTCTATCTGCCAAAGATGACATTTAGTCTTGGGTTCACAGACAGCCCTTGTGTTTGTTTCCCCAGTGGTAGAGTTGTGCATCTTCTACATCCCATTCAAAGACAATGTAAAATGAACTTGTGGCTGCACAAAATCAAGCATTGCTATGACAGCCACATTCAAGCTCACCAGCAATATGTGGTAGCAGCATTTCCCTCTGTGCATTCGGGCAAAGCGAGAGTGTGTGTGAAAAACATGCAATCTTAATGTGACGTGTGAGATTGCCTCCAGAGTGTTATACACAATTGAGACTTAAGCTAAACTTCTTGAGTGAAAGTAATAGGAGGAATTCTTTTGAGCAGTAATAAAATAGAATCACAGTAGACTCATTCCACATTCTACACTGTAGTCTGAGCTCAAGTGCTAAACTTTCGCAAAACAATCAATTAGAGGACATTTTCAACCTCCCTGTACAGTTTTCTGCTCACAGTTCAATCACTGTGTGAATTACAGTGAATTTGCAAATCTCTCTTTGAGAAATCTGGGAGGAGAACACAAACAGGGGGGTAGAGTGTGACTCCAGATCCATTTTGTCTTGATCCCCCTCAAATGAAAGAGCCCCTGATACAGGCTGGCCTAACCACGGGGAGACTGGGAGACGTTTTCACTGCGTATGGACACATACACGCTTCCGTTTGCATCAATGTATCATTCAGCCTTTAACACCTGCGGGTGTTCCATTTGTAGTACCAAAGCATGCCATAAAACATAATGTAACATGGTTTAGTGGCTGAAAATGAAGCTCAAACATTGTATGTGCTATTACCAAAAATGATCTTGCACTGAAGAAGATCAATATCACATCAACCATTCAAAGGAAAAGAAAATTACTGAAAATCTTGACCAATTCTAGTAATAATATTTTTTATAAAAAGCATTCAGAAAAAAAAAACAGAAACCAGGATAGAAACCACACAGTAATAGAGATAGAAACCAGACAGAATTGGATCACTGTACCCTGCTCAGCACACAGCACTAATTAAGCACGAACGTCATAAAGACCATAATAAACTTGTGATGATCTTCTTTGTTAATGATTTGCTTTTGCTCTAAAGCGATGAGTTCACACATTCCTCTCTGTAATGGACTAGCCTAACTATCCCCCAATTTCAGCACAAA